>NC_057806.1:473012185-473313884 GCF_018294505.1 Triticum aestivum | reverse complement strand
TTCACACGGTTTTCTTCTTCAAGGAACTGGCAACGGTCGGCAGTGTCTTTTAACTTCATAGCCATCCTGGCCATTTTCTCTTTGCTCTCGCAATGCGCGGCCTTCTCGGCCCTCAACTCTTCGGCTGCCTTCAAAGCAGCTGCATTACTACTCCTTGCTTGTTCTTTGGCTCGGGCAAGTTCCGCCCGAAGGGTCTCCATGGTGGCAGATCCATCTGCAGTCACAACATATTAAAGATACTGGCATCATGCTACTCTTACTATGTGACATTCACCAGAAAGCATTACTTACCCTGTGCCTCGTCAAGCCGCTTGTTAACAAGCTCGATGTCCGCATCTGCCGCATCCAGTTGCCGCTTCAGTTCGGCAAACTCATTAGTCCGGCTAGCCATCGGAGCTTCCACCACCTGCACATAAAGGCGGTTTGGTTACTACCTGGGACTATGATCCTCTGTTTGCCGCCGTTCTCGACGACAACTAGAGTCTCAGGGGCTACTATCTACACAGGGCACACCTAAAAATGTGCGGTACTATCAAAAGTATCACGTACCTCAAAGCCTGTCAGTAGACTCATAAAGGCTTCATGCAATCCGCTTTTGGCGGACGAAATTCTTTCCATCACCATACCCATTAACGTATGGTGTTCTTCTGAGATGGCCGCTCGCCCCAACAGCTCCCTCAGTACGTCCGACCGCATACCAGACGGTGCCGGACTCTTTTGTTTGCTCTCTTCAAGAGCCGGATGCTGAGGACTTTGGGTGACTATAGGATTATCTTCTGGCCTCACCGGATCCGGAGAGGCCCTCCGTGACGACACTTCAAGGTCGCCCGCTTCTTGAGCGGGGGAGCCCGGGGGAGGCATTTCGCTCTCCATCATCTCCGGAAGAAGATCCCCCGAAGACGAGCTCTGCTGAGAAGGGCTAAGATCCGAACTGCAAGATAAATGCTTTGGTTATTTTCCTCAAAAGTGAACTAGTATATCTTCACTATTAAAGTACTTTTTGATTACTTACAGCTCGTTAGAGGGCAGATCCCCGCGCGGACTTTGTGCGGCAAGAGCACCCTCCAAGGCAGGACCCTCTGGTGGAGACTTCTTCTCCCATTTGAAAACCGTGGTTTCCGGATCTTCAGGGGTAGTCCTCTTCCTTCCTCGGGGTGAGAGAATACCAGATTCCTCCCCTGGGTTATCCTCCCTCACGGAGGCGCCTGTTCCCTCGGTCGGAATGGGTAGCGATGGAGGCCCGCTTTCGCCCCCTTTATTCCCCCCTTTATCTTCCTGTGAGGGCTCCAGGCAAGGTGCTAGCTCGAGCATCTTTTCCAGCACCGGATTCTCCAAGCCTTCCGGAAGGGGGGCCGAACACCAGATCATCTTCGCCTTTGTTGTCCAGTCCTAGTCAAAGAGCAATTTCTTAGAATGACGTCATGATAAATGAAAGACGGTGTGTTCGGCTAGAGGATAACTTACTTGGTCGGCGGTGCGGTTGCTGCTCAGGCCTACTCCTCGGTAGTGTCCGGACACTCTATCTGGGGTCCGAAGAATGATTTATACATCTCCTCATGCGTCAGGCCGAGGAAATTCGGAATAGCACGCGGTCCTTCTGGGTTGAACTCCCACATGCGGAGGGGCCAACGTTTGCATGGCTGGATTCATCGAACCAGCATGACTTGCATTACCATAATCAAACTAAAATCTCCTTCGAAGAGATCTCGAATGCGGCTCTGCAGTACAGGCACGTCCTTGGCCGGACCCCAGCTCAGCCCTCTGCTAATCCATGACATCAGTTGTGGTGGAGGGCCTGAGCGGAAAGCAGGGGCAGTCGCCCACTTGGCGCTTCTGGGAGCTGTGATGTAAAACCACTCCCGTTGCCATAATCCGGACACCTCTGGAATGGAACCCTTTGGCCATGGAGCTCCAGCGATCTTGCTTATTAATGCGCCTCTGCACGCTACATGCTGCCGCTCGATCATCTTCGGCTTCACATCAAAGGTCTTGAGCCACAGGCCGAAGTAAGGGGTAATGCGGAGGAAGGCCTCACATACGACAATAAATGCCGAGATATGGAGAAAGGAGTCTGGGGCCAGATCATGGAAATCTAGCCCGTAATAAAACATCAACCCCCTAACGAAGGGATCCAGAGTGAGGCCTAGACCTCGGAGGAAGTGGGAGATGAACACGACGTCTTCGTTGGGTTCAGGAGTAGGGACGACCTGCCCTCAGGCAGGCAGCCGATGCGAAACCTCGGTGGTCAGGTATCTGGCCTCCCTCAACTTCTTGATGTCTTCTTCCGTAACAGAGGAGGGCATCCACCGGCCTTGAAGGCTATATCAGGACATGATTGAAGGTTCGGAGCACCTGACCTGGGCTTTGGGTGTTAGAACTCAAGGCGGGGGAAGGATTCGATTGAGCATGAGAGGGAAAAAAGTAAAAGCCTTATCCCTTTATAAAGAGGTTGAATATCAAGCGTCCTCTCCGTAGCCGTTTGGGACTTGCCTATAATATAGGAGTCCTAGACACGGTTGGGTTACCCACGACCGTATTGATGAGAATCCCGTAATTAGGGGAACACGATCTCTGCTTTGACAAGACGTGTCAAAAAACTGCCTCGCGTTATGTGCAGGGCTAGTTAAAGGAAACGGTTCGAATAATCACCGGGCCATGGTATAAGGTTGTGTTGCCAAAACCAGTCAGCAAATTAGATTTGTGGAAATATTATTCTCTCTACGGTGTATGTGGAACTGATTTTGCAGGGTCGGACACTATCCTTGTATTCAAATTCTTCCGTGGTGTATTCGGAGGAGGAACCCGCCTTGTAATGCCGAGGATAATACTGCTCGCCGGACTCATCGTCATTGAAGCCTGGTTCAGGGGCTACTGAGGGTGTCCTGGATTAGGGGGTCTCCAGACAGCCGGACTATATCCTTTGGCCGGACTGTTAGACTATGAAGATACAAGATTGAACACTTCGTCTCGTGTCCGAATGGGACTCTACTTGGCGTGGAAGGCAAGCTAGGCAATACGGATATGTATATCTCCTCCTTTCTAACCGACCTTGTGTAACCCTAGCCCTCTTCGGTGTCTATATAAACCGGAGTGTTTTAGTCCGTAGGACAACATACAATCATACCATAGGCTAGCTTCTAGGGTTTAGCCTCTCTGATCTCGTGGTAGATCTAGTCTTGTACTACCCATATCATCAATATTAATCAAGCAGGACGTAGGGTTTTACCTCCATCAAGAGGGCCCGAACCTGGGTAAAACATCATGTTCCCTACCTCCTGTTATCATCCGCCTTAGACGCACAGTTCGGGACCCCCTACCCGAGATCCGCCGGCTCTCTCCCCCTCTCTCCCGGTGGCGCCGGAACGCCGTCGGGGCCATCATCGTCACCGCAATCTACACGATCACCTCCGTCATCTTCACCAACATCCACATCACCTTCCCCCATCTATCTACATCGGTCCACTCTCCTGCAACCCTCTGCATCCTCTACTTGGACATGGTGCTTTATGCTTCATATTATTGTCCAATGATGTGTTGCCATCCTATGATGTCTGAGTAGATTTTCGTTGTCCTATCGGTAATTGGTGAATTGCTATGATTGGTTTAATTTTCTTGTGGTTATGTTGTTGTCCTTTGGTGCCCATCATATGAGCACGCGCGTGGATCACACCATAGGGTTAGTTGTATGTTGATAGGACTATTGGAGGGCAAGAGTGACAGAAGCTTCAACCTAGCATATAAATTGATGCATACGGGATTGAAGGGGGACCAATATATCTTAATGCTATGGTTGGATTTTACCTTAATGAACGTTAGTAGTTGCGGATGCTTTCTAATAGTTCCAATCATAAGTGCATAGAATTCCAAGTCAGGGATGACATGCTAGCAGCGGCCTCTCCCACATAAAACTTGCTATCGGTCTAGTAAAGTAGCCAATTGCTTAGGGACAATTTCGCAACTCCTACCACCACTTTTCCACACTCGCTATACTAACTTTATTTCTTCTTTACCTATATAGCCCCTAGTTTTTATTTACGTGCTCTTTATATTCTTGCAAACCTATCTCGTTACACCTACAATGTACTTCTGGTTTCATACTTGTTCTAGGTAAAGGGAACATTAAGCGTGCGTAGAGTTGTATCGGTGGTCGATAGAACTTGAGGGAATATTTGTTCTACCTTTAGCTCCTCATTGGGTTCGACACTCTTACTTATCGAAAGAGGCTACAATTGATCCCCTATACTTGTGGGTTATCAAGACCTTTTTCTGGCGCCGTTGCCGGGGAGCAATAGCGTGGGGTGAATATTCTCGTGTGTGCTTGTTTGCTTTATCACTAAGTAGTTTTTATTTTGTGCTCTTGTTTTCTATCTTTAGTTATGGGTAGGAAACACAAAATACCAAAAAAATTAGTTGTACCTACTACACCAATGGTTGAAGAACCACTCAAAATATATCACACTCCAGAAGCTTTTTACTTGGATCATCTTCGATCCCTATGTCCTCGGGCTGAAACCCCAACTAGCTTAGTTGAGGGCAAATCTTTAGATGAGCATGCTTATTATGTGCGACACCGCTTATCTCAAAAAGGGAAACTTTTGCTGGATGAAATTCATCGTTTGCAATGCTATACTTGGAATTTATGTGAAATATATGATTTTACTTGTTGTTCTGAAGACCCTAAGAAACACCTTCCCTACCAATGTGAGTTTAGTGATAATGGAATCATATCTTTGTATACTAAGGGTGTTTATAATTACTATGATGTTCAACAAATTGAAGAATTTGTTGCTTTTAGGGGTACTTGTGAAATTGCTTCTTTTATTGAATAGTGTGATACTGCTCTCTACAAATCTAAAAATTTGGCCATACTTAAATATTGCTATGATAATTATGCTTCTAATCCTTATATTAAACCATATGTTGAGGACTCATCCGCTATCTAAGAAGAGACTAATATTTTGCAGGAGTCTATGGAAGAAGGAATTGATGAAACTGTGGGCTCATTGGATGAAAAAGATGATGAGGAGAGCGAAGAACAAAAGGAAGAAGAGCGGATTAGCTACCCGTGCCCAGCTTCTAATGAGAGTAACTCTTCAACTCATACATTGTTTAATTTCCCTTCGTGCTTGGATGAATGCTATGATGATTGTTATGACCCTGTTGATTCTTTTGAAATATCCCTTTTTGATGATGCTTGCTATGCTTGTGGCCAAGAAGCCAATATGAATTATGCTTATGGAGATGAACTTTCTATAGGTCCTTATGTTAAACATGAAATTGTTGCTATTGCACCCACGCATGATAGTCCTATTATCTTTTTGAATTCTCCCGACTACACTATATCGGAGAAGTTTGCCCTTATTAAGGATTATATTGATGGGTTGCATTTTACCGTTGCACATGATGATTTTGATAGATATAATATGCATGTTCTTGCTGTTCCTACTTGCAATTATTATGAGAGAGGAACTACATATCCGCCTCTCCATGTTTCCAATATGATATAATTGCAAGAAACTATTTATACTATGCATTAGCCTTTACTATGTGTGCATGAATTGTTCTTTTATGACATGCCGATGCATAGGAAGAGAGTTAGACTTCGTCATTACATGATATATGTTACTTTGTGCTCACTACTAAATCATAAATCATTGTTAATTAAAATTGGCTTTGATATACCTTGGGATCTGGGTGGATCCATTACTTGAGCACTATATGCCTAGCTTAATGGCTTTAAAGAAAGCGCTGCCAGGGAGACAACCCAGAAGTTTTAGAGAGACGTTTATTTCTGTTGTGTGCTTTTATAAAGTTTAAAAATAAAAATAATGTGCCAAGATTTGCCTTTAGGATGTTTACATTGCTTGATGGTTTGTGTTGTGCAAAACAGAAACTTTGGCTGTAGTGCGCGATTTTACATTTACTGGAAGGTCAAACGGTTCTAAAACTTTTTGCACTGTCTTTATGTACAAATTTTTTATTTTTACTAATTGTTTCAGAATTTTTGGAGTAACAGAAGTATGGTGAATGTTCATATTACTACAGACTGTCCTGTTTAAGACAGATTCTGTTTTTGATGCATAGTTTGCTTGTTTTGATGAAACTATCGATTTCTATCAGTGGATTAAGCCATGGAAAAGTTATATTACAGTAGCTACATGCAAAAATAAAATATGAATTGGTTCGCTACAGTACTTAGAGTAGTGATTTGCTTTATTATACTAACGGATCTTACCGAGCTTTCTGTTGAGTTTTGTGTGGATGAAGTGTTCGAAGATCGAGGATGTCTCAATATGAGGAGAAGGAGGAGAGGCAAGAGCTCAATATGCTGGTATGAGATAGTCCATGGTTTATTTATAGAATGCTCTTTGCACTTCACTTATATCTTTTGAGTATGGCTTTTATAGAATGCTTCATGTGCTTCGCTTATATCATTTGAAGTTTGGATTGCCTGTTTCCCTACACATAGAAAACCGCCATTTGTAGAATGCTCCTTTTCTTCACTTATATTTGTTAGAGCATGGGCATATCTTTTGTAGAAAGAATTAAACTCTCTTGCTTCACTTATATCTATTTAGAGAGATGACAGGAATTGGTCATTCACATGGTTAGTCATAAAATCCTACATAAAACTTGTAGATCACTGAATATGATATGTTTGATTCCTTGCAATAGTTTTGTGATATAAAGATGGTGATATTAGAGTCATGCTAGTGGGTAGTTGTGCATTGTAGAAATACTTGTGTTGAATTTTGTGATTCTCGTAGCATGCATGTATGGTGAAACGTTATGTAACGAAGTTGGAGCATGAGGTATTTATTAATTGTCTTCCTTATGAGTGGCGGTCAGGGACGAGCGATGGTATTTTCCAACCAATCTATCCCCCTAAGAGCATGCACGTAGTACTTATGACTAATTGATTTTTGCAATAAGTATGTCATTTCTTTATGACTAATGTTGAGTCCATGGATTATATGCACTCTCACCCTTCCATCATTGCTAGCCTCTTCGGTACCGTGCATTTCCCTTTCTCACCTTGAGAGTCGGTTCAAACTTCGCCGGTGCATCCAAACCCCGTGATATGATACTCTCTATCACACACAAGCCTCCTTATATCTTCCTCAAAACAGCCACCATACCTACCTATCATGGCATTTCCATAGCCATTCCGAGATATATTGCCATGCAACTTCCATCATCATCATATACATGACTTGAGCATTCATTGTCATATTGCTTTGCATGATCGTAAGATAGCTAGCATGATGTTTTCATGGCTTGTCCATTTTTTGATGTCATTTCTATGCTAGATCATTGCACATCCCGGTACATCGCCAGAGGCATTCATATATAGTCATATTTTGTTCTAGTATCGAGTTGTAATATTGAGTTGTAAGTAAATAAAAGTGTGATGGTCATCATTATTAGAACATTGTCCCATCTGAGGTTATCAAAATAAAAGTGGCCAAAGAAGCCCCCCAAAAAAGAGAGGCCAAAGAAGCCTACAAAAAAAAGAGAAAAAAGAGAAAAAAAATAAAAAAATGAGAGAAAAGAGAGAAGGGACAATGTTACTATCCTTTTACCACACTTGTGCTTCAGAGTAGCACATGTTCTTCATGTAGAGAGTCTCTTGAGTTATCACTTTCATATACTAGTGGGAATTTTCATTATAGAACTTGGCTTGTATATTCCAACGATGGGCTTCCTCAAATGCCCTAGGTCTTCATGAGCAAAAAAGTTGGATGCACACCCACTTAGTTTCAGTTTGAGCTTTCATACACTTATAGCTCTTAGTGCATCCGTTGCATGCCAATCCCTACTCCTCGCATTGACATCAATTGATGGGCATCTCCATAACCCGTTGATTAGCCGCGTCGATGTGTGACTTTCTCCTTTTTGTCTTCTCCACACAACCTCCACCATCATATTCTATTCCACCTATAGTGATATGTCCATGGCTCACGCTCATGTATTGCGTGAAAGTTGAAAAGGTTTGAGAATGTCAAAAGTATGAAACAATTGCTTGGCTTGTCATCGGGGTTGTACATGATTTGAATATTTTGTGTGGTGAAGATGGAGCATAGCCAGACCATATGATTTTGTAGGGATAACTTTGTTTGGCCATGTTATTTTGAAAAGACATGATTGCTTTATTAGTATGCTTGAAGTATTATTGTATTAATGCCACATGATGGACTATTGCTTTGAATCACTCGTGTCTTAATATTCATGCCATGATTAGATTACATGATCAAGATTATGCTAGGTAGCTTTCCACATCAAAAATTATCTTTTTAAGCATTTACCTACTCGAGGACGAGAAGGAATTAAGCTTGGGGATGCTGATACGTCTCCGTCGTATCTATAATTTTTTATTGTTCCATGCTAATATTATACAACTTTCATATACTTTTGGCAACTTTTTATACTATTTTTGGGACTAACATATTGATCCAGTGCCCAGTGCTAGTTCCTGTTTGTTGCATGTTTTTTGTTTCGCAGAAAATCCATATCAAACAGAGTCCAAACGGGATAAAAACTGACGGGGATTTTTTTGTAATATATGTGATTTTTGGGAAGAGGAATCAACGCGAGTCGATGCCCGAGGGGGCCACGGGGCATGGGGTGCGCCCCGGGCCCTCGTTGACACCCCGTAAGGCGGTTGGTGCCCTTCTTTCGCCGCAATAAAGCCAATATCCGGATAGAAATCGTGTTAAAATTTCAGCCCAATCGGAGTTACGGATCTCCGGAAATATAAGAAACGGTGAAAGGGCAGAATCTGGAACGCAGAAACAAAGAGAGACATATCCAATCTCGAAGGGGCTCTCGCCCCTCTGACGCCATGGAGGCCATGGACCAAAGGGGAAACCCTTCTCCCATCTAGGGAGAAGGTCAAGGAATAATAAGAAGAAGGGGGCTCTCTCCCCCTCTCTCCCAGTGGCGCCGGAACGCTGCCAGGGCCATCATCGTCACCGCAATCTACACCAACACTTCCGTCATCTTCACCAACATCTTCACCACCTTCCCCCATCTATCTACAGCGGTCCACTCTCCTGCAACCCGTTGTACCCTCTCCTTGAACATGGTGATTTATGTTTCATATTATTATCCAATGATGTGTTGCCATCCTATGATGTCTGAGTAGATTTTCATTGTCCTATCGGTAATTGGTGAATTGCTATGATTGGTTTAATTTGCTTGTGGTTATTGTTTGTGTCCTTTGGTGCCCATCATATGAGCGCGCGCGTGGATGATACATCCATTTTGCATCATGCTTTTATATCAATATTTATTGCATTATGGACTGTTATTACACATTATGTCACAATACTTATGCCTATTCTCTCTTATTTTACAAGGTTTACATGAAGACAGAGAATGCCGGCAGCTGGAATTCTGGGCTGGAAAAGGAGAAAATATTAGAGACCTATTGTACACAATTCCAAAAGTCCTGAAACTTCACGGGAGCAAGTTTCAGAGTATATAAAAAATATTGGGTGAAAGAAGTACCAGAGGGGTGCCACCCATCATCCACAAGGCTGGGGGCGCACCCTACCCCCTGGGCGCGCCCCTGCCTCGTGGGACCCCTGTCAGCCCTCTGATGCACATCTTCTACTATATAAGGTCTTTCATCAAGGAAAACAAATCATAAGCTAGCTCACGGGACGAAACTCCGCCACCACGAGGCGGAACCAATCTAGGGCCCGGCGAAGCTGTTCTGCCGGGGAAACTTCCCTCCGGGAGGGGGAAATCATCACCATCAATCCTCTCATCGGGAGGGGGTCAATCTCCATCAACATCTTCACCAGCACCATCTCATCTCAAACCCTAGTTCATCTCTTGTATCCAATCTTTGTCCCAAAGCCTCAGATTGGTACCTGTGGGTTGCTAGTAGTGTTGATTACTCCTTGTAGTTGACACTAATTGGTTTATTCGGTGGAAGATCATATGTTCAGATCCTTTATGCATATTAATACCCCTCTGATTATGAACATGAATATGATTTAGGAGTAGTTACGTTTGTTCCTGAGGACATGGGAGAAGTCTTGCTATAAGTAGTCATGTGAATTTGGTATTCGTTCGATATTTTGATGAGATGTATGTTGTCTTTCCTCTAGTGGTGTCATGTGAACGTCGACTACATGACACTTTACCATTGTTTCGGCCTAGGGGAAGGCATTGGGAAGTGATAAGTAGATGATAGGTTGCTAGAGTGACATAATCTTAAACCCTAGTTTATGAGTTGCTTCGTAAGGGGTTGGTTTGGATCCATATGTTTCATGCTATGTTTAGGTTTACCTTAATACTTCTGTTGTAGTTGCGGATGCTTGCAATAGGGGTTAATCATAAGTGGGATGCTTGTCCAAGGAAGGGCAGTACCCAAGCACCGGTCCACCCACATATCAAATTATCAAAGTACCGAACGTGAATCATATGAACGTGATGAAAACTAGCTTGACAATATTTCCCATGTGTCCTCGGGAGTGCTTTCCTTTATATAAGAGTTTGTCCATGCTTGTCCTTTGCTACAAAAAGCATTGGCCCATCTTGCTGCACCTTATTTACTTTTATTACTTGCTACCCGTTACAAATTACCTTATCACAAAACTATCTGTTACCGATAATTTCAGTGCTTGCAGAGAATACCTTACTAAAAACTGCTTAAAATTTCCTTCTGCTCCTCGTTGGGTTCGACACTCTTACTTATAGAAAGGATTACGATAGATCCCCTACACTTGTGGGTCATCAAGACTCTTTTTTGGCGCCGTTGCCGGGGAATGAAGCGCCTTTGGTAGGTGGAATTTGGTAAGGAAAAATTTATATATCGTGCTGAAATTTACTGTCACTTGTTACTATGGAACATAATCCTTTGAGGGGCTTGTTAGGGGTATCTTCACCCGACCAGTAGAGCAAAGAGTTGCTCCTCAACCTACTGAACCTACTGAAAATGTTTACTTTGAAATTCCTGCGGGCATGATAGAGAAACTGCTAGCTAATCCTTTCACATGTGATGGAACATTGCATCCTGATTTGCACCTAATCTATGTGGATGAAGTTTGTGGATTTTTTAAGCTTGCAGGTATGCCCGAGGCTATGTGATGATATGGGATCATGGAACTACAACCGATTGAAATTGGAATTTCATTAGAAGTTTTATCCTATGCATCTTGTTCATCGTGATCGTAATTATATATATAATTTTTGGCCTCACGAAGGAGAAAACATCGCTCAAGCTTGGGGGAGGCTTAAGTCAATGTTATATTCATGCCCCAATCATGAGCTCTCAAGAGAAATTATTATTCAAAAAATTTATGCTCGGCTTTCTCTCGATAATCGTTCCATGCTCGATACTTCTTGTACTGGCTCTTTTATGATGAAGACTATTGAATTCAAATGGGATTTATTGGAAAGAATTAAACGCAACTCTGAAGATTGGGATCTCGATGAAGGTAAGGAGTCAGGTACCACCCCAAAGTTCGATTGTGTTAAATCTTTTATGGATACCAATGCTTTCCGTGAATTTAGCACTAAATATGGACTTGATTCTGAGATAGTAGCTTCTTTCTGTGAATCCTTTGCTACTCATGTTGATCTCCCTAAGGAGAAGTGGTTTAAATATAATCCTCCCATTGAATTAAAAGTAGTTGCACCTATTAAAGTTGAAGAAAATACTATCACTTATAATGAACCTGTTGTTCCTACTGCTTATATTGAGAAACCACATTTCCCTGTTAGAATAAAGCATCATGCTAAAGCTTCAACTGTAGTTCGTAAGAGTAATACTAGAACACCTACACCCTCTGAGCAAATTAAAGTTGAACCTAGTGTTGCTATGGTTAAAGATCTCTTGGCCGATAATACTGATGGGCATGTTATTTACTTCTGTGATGAATCTGCTAAAATTGCTAGACCTGATACTAACAATAAACATAGACCTGTTGTAGGCATGCCTGTTATTTCTGTCAAAATAGGAGATTATTGCTATCATGGCTTATGTGATATGGGTGCTAGTGCAAGTGCAATACCTCATTCCTTATATAAAGAAATTGTGCATGATATTGCACCTGCTGAGATAGAGGGAATTGATGTTACTATTCAACTTGCCAATAGAGACACTATTTCACCAGTTGGGATTGTTAGAGATGTTGAAGTCTTGTGTGGGAAAGTTAAATATCCTGCTGATTTTCTTGTTCTTGGTTCCCCACAAGATAACATTTGTCCCATTATATTTGGTAGACCCTTCTTGAATACTGTTAATGCTAGGATCGATTGCAATAAGGATATTGTTTCTGTTGGTCTGGGGGATATGTCTCATGAGTTTAATTTTGCTAAATTTCATAGAAAACCCCATGATAAAGAATTGCCTTGTAAAGTTGAATTATTGGTCTTGCTTCTATTGCCGTGCCTCCTAATGATCCTTTAGAACAATATTTGCTAGACCATGAAAATGATATGTTTATAAATGAAAGAAGGGTAATAGATGAAGTATTCTTTAAACAGGGACCTATTTTAGAACACAACTTGCCTGTTGAGATTTTAGGGGATCCCCCTCCACCCAAGGGTGATCCCGTGTTTGAGATTAAACCTTTACCTGATACTCTCAAATATGCTTATCTTGATGAGAAAGAGATATATCCTGTTATTATTAGTGCCAACCTTTCAGAGCATGAGGAAAATAAATTATTGAAAACTCTGAAGAAGCACCGTGCTGCTATTGGATATACTCTTGATGATCTTAAGGGCATTAGTCCCACTCTATGCCAGCACAAAATAAAATTGGAGAAAGATACGAAACCGATTGTTGATCACCAACGACGGTTAAATCCTAAGATGAAAGAAGTGGTAACAAAAGAAATATTAAAGCTTCTGGAGGCAGGTATAATTTATCCCGTTGCTGATAGTCAATGGGTAAGTCCTGTCCATTGTGTCCCTAAGAAGGGAGGTATTACTTTAGTTCCTAACGATAAAGATGAATTGATCCCACAAAGAATTGTTACAGGTTATAGAATGGTAATTGATTTTCGAAAATTAAATAAAGCTACTAAAAAGGATCATTACCCTTTACCTTTTATTGATCAAATGCTAGAAATATTATCCAAACATACACATTTTTGCTTCCTGGATGGTTATTCTGGTTTCTCTCAAATACCTATGTCTAAAGAGGATCAAGAAAAGACAACTTTTACTTGCCCTTTCGGTACCTTTGCTTATTGACGTATGCCTTTTGGTTTATGCAATGAACCTGCTACTTTTCAAAGATGTATGACTGCTATATTCTCTGACTTTTGTGAAAAGATTGTTGAGGTTTTCATGGATGATTTCTCCGTATACGGAACTTCTTTTGATGATTGCTTAAGAAACCTTGATCGAGTTTTGTAGAGATGTGAAGAAACTAATCTTGTCTTGAATTGGGAGAAGTGCCACTTTATGGTTAATGAAGGTATTGTCTTGGTGCATAAAATTTCTAAAAGGGGTATTGAAGTTGATAAAGCTAAAGTTGATGCTATTGAAAAGATGACGCGTCCTAAGGACATTAAAGGTATAAGAAGTTTCCTTGGTCATGTGCTACCTCTTGAGCACTGCGTTGGTTTTCCCTTGAAGAGGAAAGGGTGATGCAGTAAAGTAGCGTAAGTATTTCCCTCAATTTTTGAGAACCAAGGTATCAATCCAGTAGGAGAATACACGCAAGTCCCTCGTACCTACACAAACAAATAAGAACCTCGCAACCAACGCGATAAAGGGGTTGTCAATCCCTTCACAGTCACTTACGAGAGTGAGATCTGATAGGGGTAATAATAATAAGATAAATATTTTGGTATTTTTATGATATTGATTGAAAGTAAAGATTGCAAAATAAAATAGATTGGAAACTTATATGATAAAATATAGACCCGGGGGCCATAGGTTTCACTAGTGGCTTCTCTCAAGATAGCATAAGTATTACGGTGGGTGAACAAATTACTATCGAGCAATTGATAGAAAAGTGCATAATTATGAGAATATCTTGGGATGATCATGTATATCGGCATCACGTCCGTGACAAGTAGACCGAAACGATTCTGCATCTACCACTATTACTCCACACATCGACCGCTATCCAACATGCATCTAGAGTATTAAGTTCATAAGAACAGAGTAACGCATTAAGCAAGATGACATGATGTAGAGGGATAAGCTCAAGCAATATGATATAACCCCCATCTTTTTATCCTCGATGGCAACAACACAATACGTGCCTTGCTGCCCCTGCTGTCACTGGGAAAGGACACCACAAGATTGAACCCAAAGCTAAGCACTTCTCCCATTGCAAGAAATATCAATCTAGTAGGCCAAACCAAACTGATAATTCGAAGAGACTTGCAAAGATAATTAAATCATACATATAAGAATTCAGAGAAGAACCAAATATTGTTCATAGATAATCTTGATCATAAACCCACAATTCATCGGATCTCGACAAACACACCGCAAAAAGAGTTACATCGAATAGATCTCCAATAAGATCGAGGAGAACTATGTATTGAGATCCAAAGAGAGAGAAGAAGCCATCTAGCTAATAAATATGGACCCAAGGTCTGAGGTAAACTACTCACACATCATCGGAGAGGCTATGGTGTTGATGTAGAAGCCCTCCGTGATTGATTCCCCTCCGGTGGAGCTCCGGAAAAGGCCCCAAGATGGGATCTCTTGGGTACAGAAGGTTGCGACGGTGGAAATAGTGTTTCATAGTGCTCCTGGATGTTTTCGGGGTATATGGGTATATATAGGAGGAAGAAGTAGGTCGGTGGAGTTACGAGGGGCCCACAAGGGTGGGGGCGCGCCTCCATGCCTCGTGGCCTCCTCATTGGTTTCTTGACGTCTACTCCAAGTCCCCTGGATCACGTTTGTTCCAAAAGTAACTCTCCCGAAGGTTACATTCCGTTTGGATTCCGTTTGGTATTCCTTTTCTGCGAAACACTGAAATAGGCGAAAACACAGTAATTTGCACTAGGCGTTGGGTTAGTAGGTTAGTCCCAAAAATAATATAAAAGTGTATAAATAATCCCATTAACATCCAAAATAGATAATATAATAACATGAAACAGTCAAAAATTATAGATACGTTGGAGACGTATCATCATGCTGATTTTTATAGGAGGTTAATTAAGGACTTTTCTAAAATTTCTAGGCCTCTAACTAATCTCTTACAAAAAGATGTTCCTTTTTTCTTTGATGATGATTGTGTAGAAGCATTTGAAATACTTAAGAAAGCTTTGATTTCTGCACCTATTGTTCAGCCTCCTGATTGGAATTTACCATTTGAAATTGTGTGTGATGCTAGTGATTATGCTGTAGGGGCTATTCTAGGACAAAGAGTTGATAAGAAATTAAATGTTATCCAATATGCTAGTAAGACTCTGGACAGTGCCCAGAGAAATTATGCTACTACTGAAAAAGAATTTTCAGCAGTTGTATTTGCTTGCGATAAGTTCAGACCTTATATAGTTGATTCTAAAGTAACTGTCCACACTGATCATGTTGCTATTAAATATCTTATGGAAAAGAAAGATGCTAAACCTAGACTTATTAGATGGGTTCTCTTGCTACAAGAATTTGATTTGCATATTATTGATAGAAAGGGAGCTGAGAACCCCGTTGCAGACAACTTGTCTATGTTAGAGAATGTTCTTGATGACCCACTACCTATTGATGATAGCTTTCCTGATGAACAATTAGCTGTCATAAATGCCTCTCGTACTGCTCCATGGTATGCTGATTATGCTAATTATATTGTTACTAAATTTATACCACCTAGTATCACATACCAGCAAAAGGAAAATTTCTTCTATGATTTAAGGCATTACTTTTGGGATGACCCACACCTTTATAAAGAAGGAGTAGATGGTGTCATTAGACGTTGTGTACCTGAGCATGAACAGGAATAGATCCTACGCAAGTGTCACTCTGAGGCTTATGGAGGACACCATGCTAGAGATAGGACTGCACATAAGGTATTGCAATCCGGTTTTTATTGGCCTACTCTCTTCAAGGATGCCCGTAAGTTTGTCTTGTCTTGTGATGAATGTCAAAGAATTGGTAATATTAGTAGACGTCAAGAAATGCCTATGAATTATTCACTGGTTATTGAACCATTTGATGTTTGGGGCTTTGATTATATGGGATCGTTTCCTTCCTCTAATGGGTATACACATATTTTAGTTGTTGTTGATTACGTTACTAAGTGGGTAGAAGCTATTCCAACTAGTAGTACTGATCATAACACCTCTATTAAGATGCTTAAAGAAGTTATTTTTCCGAGATTTGGAGTCCCTAGATATTTAATGACTGATGGTGGTTCACATTTTATTCATGGTGCTTTTCATAAAATGCTTGCTAAGTATGATTTTAATCATAGAATTGCATCTCCATATCATCCACAGTCTAGTGGTCAAGTAGAACTCAGCAATAGAGAGCTTAAATTAATTTTGCAAAAGAATCTTAATAGATCTAGACAGAATTGGTCCAAGAAACTTGATGATGCATTATGGGCTTATAGAACTGCATATAAAAATCTTATGGGTATGTCTCCGTATAAGATGGTTTATGGTAAAGCATGTCACTTACCTCTCGGACTAGAACATAAGGCATATTGGGCCATTAAAGAGCTCAATTATGATTTCAAAATTGCCGGTGAGAAGATGCTTTTTGACATTAGCTCACTGGATGAATGGAGAACCCAAGCTTATGAGAATGCCAAACTGTTTAAAGAAAAAGTTAAAAGATGGCATGATAAAAGGATACAAAAACGTGAGTTTAATATAGGTGATTATGTATTATTAAATAACTCTCGTTTAAGATTCTTTGCGGGAAAACTCCTCTCTAAATGGGAAGGCCCTTACGTCATCGAGGAGGTATATCGTTCCGGTGCCATAAAAATCAACAACTTCGAAGGCACAAATCCGAGGGTGGTGAATGGTCAAAGAATCAAACATTATATCTCAGGTAATCCTATAAATGTTGAAACTAATGTTATTGAAACCGTAACCCCGGAGGAATACATAAGGGACACTTTCTAGAACGTTTCAGACTCCAAAAAGGAAGAGGTACGAGGTACGGTAAGTAAACCGACTCCAAAATAGTTCTAATAGCAATTTTTCTCTGTTTTGGAATATTGAAGAAAATAGGAAAATAAGAAGTAGTCCGGGAAGGACACGAGGCGTCCACGAGGGTGGAGGGCGCACCCTACCCCCTGGGCACGCCCCCTGCCTCGTGCGCACCTCGTGTGCTCTCTGGACTCCGTTTTCTTACACGATACTTCTTTTGGTCGGTAAAAATTCATTATATAATCTCCCAAAGGTTTTGACCACCGTACCACACAAATATCCTCTGTTTTTGTTTCGAGTTGTTTCTGCTGCAGATTAGAGCAATATGTCATCCCAAGATTTGGAGGGAGAAAGCTATGTGGCTAATTACCTTGCAAATCATAAGGCCTATGGGGACTTGGAGCATTGTGGTTGGACCACGGAGGAAGAAGAAGACTATGAGCCTAGGGGAAAGGAGGAGACGAGCTCAGATGAAGATGAAGTCCCACTACCTCAACCTGGGGACATGCATGTGGAGTTCAAAAGGTCAAGCCTCCCCGATAGAGCAAAGAAACCTAAGATCGAGTTTATCCCTTTTCGCCTCTTGGAGGAGAACAAACAGGAACTTTGCAAAAAGGTATTAAGCATTGAGCAGGAGATCAGTAACTTAAGGAAGCAAAAATTCTATCCAAAAGCGCAAATTAAGGAAGAAGCACACGGCATCAACAACTCCATCATCACCACCTCCGAAGAAGGAGAAATAAACACATGGGTATGGGCACTCCCCTTGGAAACTGCCAAACTTGGGGGAGTGCCCCGGTATCGTATCACCATCACCCTTTTATCTTTACCATTTTTCTTAGTCCGGTCCTTATGGTAATATCTTGATCTAGTAGAATAAAGTTTTAGTATGATCTACTATTGAGTTTTGCTTTATGATCCTTCTATGTAATCGAGTCCGTGAGCTATATATAATAAAGATTAGTGTTGAGTCAAGGGTTTTATTATCTTGCTATGATCTTGAGGGAATAAAATAAAAGAGAAAGAATAAAAAGAAATAAAGAGATCATATGGATCTTATGGAGAGTAATGACTTCACATATAAAGAGTATGATGAATAAAAATTGTTGAGAGTTGACAAGCATAGTGTTGGTCATCGTTGCAATTAATAGGAAGTAATAAAGAAAGAGAGGTTTTCACATATAAATATATTATCTTGGACATCTTTTATGATTGTGAGCACTCATCAAAATATGACATGCTAAAGAGTTGATGTTGGACAAGGAAGACAACGTAATGGGTTATGTTTTATTACATCTGAGATAAATTATATTGTCATGGATCATCCAACATGTTGAGCTTGCCTTTCCCTCTCATGCTAGCCAAATTCTTTGCACCAAGTAGAGATACTACTTGTGCTTCCAAATATCCTTAAACCCAGTTTTGCCATGAGAGTCCACCATATCTACCTATGGATTGAGTAAGATCCTTCAAGTAAGTTGTCATTGTTGCAAGCAATAAAAATTTCTCTCTAAATATGTATGATTTATTAGTGCGGAGAAAATAAGCTTTATACGATCTTGTGATGTGGAAGAAATAAAAGCGACGGACTGCATAATAAAGGTCCATATCACAAGTGGCAATATAAAGTGACGTTCTTTTGCATTAAGATTTCATGCATCCAACCATAAAAGCACATGACAACCTCTGCTTCCCTCTGTGAAGGGCCTATCTTTTATTCTTGTCTTATACTTCATACAAGAGTCACGGTGATCTTCACCTTTACTTTTTACATTTTATCCTTTGGCAAGCACAATGTGTTGGAAAGATCCTGATATATATAGCTAATTGGATGTAAGTTTTCATGAACTATTATTGTTGACATTACCCTTGAGGTAAAAGGTTGGGAGGCAAAACTATAAGCCCCTATCTTTCTCTGTGTCTGATTAAAACTTCATAACCATAAATATCGCGTGAGTGTTAGCAATTGTGAAAGACTAAATGATAGTTGAGTATGTGGACTTGCTGAAAAGCTCTTATATTGACTATTTCCTATGTTATGATAAATTGCAATTGCTTCACTGACTGAGATTATAATTTGTTGGTTCTCAATGAAGTTTCTGATTCATACTTGAAATTGTGATTGAATTTTTACTTTAGCATAAGAGATCATATGACAATATATGTATATGTTGATGTTCTAAGAATGATCATGACGCCCTCATGTCTGTATTTTATTTTTCCCGACACCTCTATCTCTAAACATGTGGACATATTTATCGATATCCGCTTTCGCTTGAGGACAAGCAAGGTCTAAGCTTGGGGGAGTTGATACGTCCATTTTGCATCATGCTTTTATATCGATATTTATTGCATTATGGACTGTTATTACACATTATGTCACAATACTTATGCCTATTTTCTCTTATTTTACAAGGTTTGCAGGAAGAGGGAGAAAGCCGGTAGCTGGAATTCTGGGCTGGAAAAGGAGAAAATATTAGAGATCTATTCTGCACAACTCCAAAAGTCCTAAAACTTCACGGGAGCAAGTTTCAGAATATATAAAAAATATTGGGCAAAAGAAGTACCAGAGAGGGCCCACCCACCATCCACGAGGGTGGGGGCGCGCCCCCTGCCTCGTGGGCCCCCTGGCAGCCCTCTAATGCCCATCTTCTGCTATATGAGGTCTTTCATCGAGGAAAAAATCATAAGCTAGCTCACGGGACGAAACTCCGCCGCCACGAGGCGGAACCAATCTAGGGCCTGGCAGAGCTGTTCTGCCAGGGAAACTTCCCTCCGGGAGGGGGAAATCATCACCATCGATCCTCTCATCGGGAGGGGGTCAATCTCCATCAACATCTTCACCAGCACCATCTCATCTCAAACCCTAGTTCATCTCTTGTATCCAATCTTTGTCCCAAAGCCTCAGATTGGTACCTGTGGGTTGCTAGTAGTGTTGATTACTCCTTGTAGTTGATGCTAATTGGTTTATTTGGTGGAAGATCATATGTTAAGATCCTTTATGCATATTAATACCCCTCTGATTATGAACATGAACATGATTTGGGAGTAGTTACGTTTGTTCCTGAGGACATGGGAGAAGTCTTTCTATAAGTAGTCATGTGAATTTGGTATTCATTCGATATTTTGATGAGATGTATGTTGTCTTTCGTCTGGTGGTGTCATGTGAACGTCGACTACATGACACTTCACCATTGTTTGGTCCTAGGGGAAGGCATTGGGAAGTAATAGGTAGATGATGGGTTGCTAGAGTGACAGAAGCTTAAATCCTAGTTTATGAGTTGCTTCGTAAGGGGCTGATTTGGATCCATATGTTTCATGCTATGGTTAGGTTTACCTTAATACTTTTGTTGTAGTTGTGGATGCTTGCAATAGGGGTTAATCATAAGTGGGATGCTTGTCCAAGGAAGGGCCGTACCCAAGCACCGGTCCACCCACATATCAAATTATCAAAGTACTGAACGCGAATCATATGAATGTGATGAAAACTAGCTTGACGATAATTCCCATGTGTCCTCGGGAGCGCTTTGCTTTATATAAGAGTTTGTCCAGGCTTGTCCTTTGATACAAAAAGGATTGGTCCATCTTGCTGCACCTTATTTACTTTTATTACTTGCTACCCGTTACAAATTACCTTATCACAAAACTATATGTTATCGATAATTTTAGTGCTTGAAGAGAATACCTTACTGAAAACTGCTTATCATTTCCTTCTGCTCCTCGTTGGGTTCGACACTCTTATTTATCGAAAGGACTATGATAGATCCCCTACACGTGTGGGTCATAAGTGGATCACACCATAGGGTTAGTTGTATGTTGATAGGACTATGTATTGGAGGGCAAGAGTGACAGAAGCTTCAACCTAGCACAGAAATTGATGCATACGGGATTGAAGGGGGACCAATATATCTTAATGCTATGGTTGGGTTTTACCTTAATGAACGTTAGTAGTTGCGGATGCTTGCTAATAGTTCCAATCATAAGTGCATAGAATTCCAAGTGAGGGATGACATGCTAGCAGTGGCCTCTCCCACATAAAACTTGCTATCGGTCTAGTAAAGTAGTCAATTGCTTAGGGACAATTTCGCAACTCCTACCACCACTTTTCCACACTCGCTATACTAACTTTATTGCTTCTTTACCTAAACAGCCCTTAGTTTTTATTTACGTGTTCTTTATATTCTTGCAAACCTATCCCGTTACACCTACAAAGTACTTCTAGTTTCATACTTGTTCTAGGTAAAGCGAAAGTTAAGCGTGCATAGAGTTGTATCGGTGGTCGATAGAACTTGAGGGAATATCTGTTCTACCTTTAGCTCCTCATTGGGTTCGCACTCTTACTTATCGAAAGAGGCTACAATTGATCCCCTATACTTGTGGGTTATCACTACCTCCGTCCATGAGTACCTTGGTAAATATATAACCCCCAACCTGAGGCGCCACCACTAGAGCCAAATGACCCGGATTATCAACCCGGGGAGGATGATCCTCACGACTCCACACAATAGCTGGTTGTTGACTCGCCTTGGCTTGAACACAAGAAACCAAAACCACAATCGGCATAGGCTGCTTACACGTATCTTTGAAATTCTGGATAAAGCGGGACTTCAGCTCCGCCCATGACCCGATGGAGTTAGCCGGCAGCTCCTTCAACCAGGTGCGAGTCGTCCCCTCTAACATCATGCTAAAGTACTTAGCGTATGCAGCCTCACTAACATCCAGCATCTCCATGGCCATCTCATAGCCCTCCACCCATGCCTCAGGGGGTTGATCGGCTGTGTAATTAGGCACCTTACGAGGGCCTTTGAAATCCTTGGGCAGATGCTCGTTTCGTAGAGCCACTGTTATACACGGCACACCAAAAGCCTTAGAAAGTTACACCTGCCTCAACTGAAGCTGTCAGGTAAACTGGCGCGTGCTGATGAGCCACCAGCTCGGCCTCCCGATGTGCACTACCCTGGTCCACCAAATCATGTGCATTGGCACTATTGTGTGCCGGGTCACGTCCATGAGGTTGGTTGCGGCGCTGCTCCGTACTCGAGACTGGTGGTGAGTCAATGTGCCTACTATAGCTCCGGCTTGGACGAGGGGTTGAATGAATCCATTCATGGCTATAAGAATAAGCCTGTTGCTGCACTAAAGCCGTTTGAAGAAGCCCCCTAGCCCTTCGGGTTTCAACTGCCGCCGGAGTCTCACCCTCAACTGGTAAAGCCGTCAGTCGCGTCGCCGCAGCAATCATGTTGTCCAAAGGGGTGGAATAGTGACCCGGCGGTGTTACCACGTGTTGAGGCAGGGTGTTGTTCATATATGGAGAAATTGTCACGCGCGACTGACCCGACACTCTACCGTCTGGCCCTTTAGTCATCTGATTCACCACCGGCGGGTTACTGGCTTCAGCTCCAGGGGTGTTGAAGAGGTCCCTTGACTCATAAACTGAAGGCAGATGACTCTGGTATTTTCTCCTCAAAACTTCGTTTAATGTGTTCTGATCCACTATGAGTCGGTATGAATCTGCTTGAATCCGCTGTGCTTGGGCACTTAAAACGGCCCGCTCTACAGCCATCCTGGCATTTTCTGCTGCTAATTCCACCTTGGCTTGCGCTATCTCATCACGCAACTTAGCTATTTCTGCCTTGTGCTGCTCCTGGTTGTCTAGGGTTACCTCGATCTCCATCAGAGTCGCCAAAGCATCCAACAGATCTGTTAAGACTTGAGCCGGCAGGTGCGCTGAACCGCCAGCCCAGACCGCCGTTACCTCTGCTGAATTAAAAGTCATAGCCGCGGCGGTTGTCGAACCAAGAACCAGCTGGGTGCCAGCCATGAAGATCGCCACCCTGTTCGGCTGCTCACTGGGATCCGGAATATTGTCGCCATCAGAACAGCCCCCAAGCCGCCCGTCCTGTAGCTGATACATTGAGTTGGTCTCGCCTATGGATGACTCATCATCAGAGCAGATGGTCATCTCACTGCCAGAGACAGAGCCTTCCAACTCCGCCCCATGAGTGAACCCAACGAAGACATGCTTTACGGTGGGTTGAGCCCAGGCGGGTCGTGCATGCTAAGCCGTCTCGATGATGTCGGGGCAGATGTCCGGCTCAGGGCCTGGCTCGCCGATCTTGCCGATGAAGACGTGGATTCCGCCAAAGGGGAACCGATACCAATACTCAATTGAGCCGGCCTCGGGGCCCCAGTCTGCTATTAGGGAACGTAGTAATTTCAAAAAAAAATCCTATGCACACGCAAGATCATGGTGATGCATAGCAATGAGGGAAGAGTATCGTCCATGTACCCTCGTAGAAGACGAAGTGTTATGAGAACGCGGTTGATGTAGTCGAACGTCTTCATGATCTGACCGATCCAAGTACTGAACGCAAGGCACCTTCGAGTCCAGCACACGTTCAGCTCGATGACGTCCCACGAACTCCAATCCAACAGAGCTTAACGGGAGAGTTCCGTCAGCACGACAACGTCATGACGGTGATGATGTTACTACCGACGCAGGGCGTCGCCTAAGCACCGCTACGATATTATCGAGGTGGATTATGGTGGAGGGGGGCACCGCACACGGCTTGGAACAATCAACTTGTGTATTCTAGGGGGGCCCCTGCCCCCGTACATAAAGGAGCAAGGGGGGAGGCCGGCCGGCCCCTGTAGGGCGTCCCAGCAGGAGGAGTCCTCCTCCTAGTAGGAGTAGGACTGCCCTTTCCTAGTCCTACTAGGAGGAGGAAAGGAAGGAGGAGAGGGAGAAGGAAGGAAAGGGAGGTAAGGAGGAAAGGGGCGCCGGCCCCTAGTCCAATTCGGTTTGGGCTAGGGGAGCCGCGCGCCCTGCCTCCTCTCTTCCACCACTTGGCCCATGAGGCCCAAGACATCTTCCCAGTATTCCCGTAACTCCCCGGTACTCCGAAAAATGCCCGAATCACTCGAAACATTTTCGATGTCCGAATATAGTCGACCAATATATCGATCTTTACGTCTCGACCATTTCGAGACTCCTCATCATGTCCTAAATCTCATCCGGGACTCCGAACTACCTTCGGTACATCAAATCACATAAACTCATTATACCGATCGTCACCGAACGTTAAGCGTGCGAACCCTACGGGTTCGAGAACTATGTAGACATGACCGAGACATGTCTCCGGTAAATAACCAATAGCGTAACCCGGATGCTCAAATTGGCTCCTACCTATTCTACGAAGATCTTTACTGGTCAAACCGCAAAACATACATTGTTCCCTTTGTCATCGGTATGTTAATTGCCCGAGATTCGATCGTCGGTATCCCAATACCTAGTTCAATCTCGTTACCGGCAAGTCTCTTTACTTGTTTCGTAATGCATCATCCCACAACTAACTCATTAGTAATATTGCTTGCAAGGCTTATAGTGATGTGCATTACCGAGAGGACCCAGAGATACCTCTCCGACAATTGGAGTGACAAATCCTAATCTTGATCTATGCCAATATGACAGCCTGGTTTTTGCCCTCTTTCATTTGTTTGAGTTTTCATTTGAATTTTTTTGAAACTTGGAGTTTCTGAATCTTTTCATTTGGACTTAAACACTTGGGCATCCTTGGCTTTCACCCAAGTGTTCATTTCTCTCCCAAACCATCATTTCACTTCTGATCCACCTCAAAATAACCTTTGGAATATTTTTCTTAAATGAAAAATATTCAATTTCTCTCTAAAACCCTAAGCCAAACCTGTTTGCTCCAAAGCAACCCTAATTTTTATGGCTCAGAAAATTCTGAGATAATTCACAAATATTCTAGAGACCCTAAGGCACCTCCCAGAGCAAAAATATTTCATCACTTTTTGGGATATTTTTGCTACAGAAAATCTTTTCTGTTCTAGACAGAAATGGTGGTTTCTACAGCAACTACCATTTTACTTGCTCCATTTGACCTGATCTTTCTTGTGCTTATTTACCTTAGTAACTCTAAGCTAGCCTCCAAAGCACAGCTTCAAACTCCCAGCCATTTGACCATGGTAACACCTCAAAGTTACTGTCCAGAAACTTACCAGACTTGTAAAACTTTCTCTACTGCACCTGGATCCAAACCCAACCGTGGTAAAATTCAAAACCACCACGAACAACATGCCAGACATGGTTTTTGGACGAAGGCCGGCCTGTGGAGGGAGTTCACGTGGTGACCACACGTGTCCACGATGCCAGGCATGCGTGTCGATGCACTCTGGGACCCACCGAGCGCTCTGTTCGCGCGTGCTCGCTTCCCCCACCTGCCAAACCTAGCCAAAGCTCGCCACCATCATCATCTCGACCGGAGCTCGCCGCAGCGAGCACGGGCAAGGTCTGGCCAGCCCAACAGTGCGTGCGCACTGTGCTCGTCGTTACCCTTCTCGACCCTGTGCTCGTCTCCACTCGCCCATAGTGGCCGCGTGACCTCTGTCGCCTTCTCCCCCTCTCACTGACGCCGCTCGTCGCCGGGCGCCATGGACAGGTGTCCACCGACGGAGCCCGAAGCACCCTCGCCGCTCGCCTATATATAGAGCCCCTCCCCACCCTCTCCGAGCATCCTCCAGCACTCACACACACTCCACGCTAGAGTAGGAAGCCATAGCCCGGCCGGGCAGGCCTCGGGCCGCCGTCCCCGAGCTCGAGCTCACTAGCGATCCCCTCTGGTCGCCGCGGCAGCTCCATCCCCTCCCAGGCCTGGGCGACCTCTCCAGGGCCTCCGCCTCTCTTCGGTGAGGATGTCTCGCCTGCTTGGAGCCCCTGGAACGGCCTGTGCTCGCCGTCTTCCCCAACTCCGACGAACTCCTCGTTCTGCCTCCGCCCGCGAGCAAGGTTTCGACGCTGTCCGACCACCCCTAGCTACGCTACGGGTACGGGCAGGTGCGCCTCAACCTCCTCTTGCCATCCCTCCCTCTCGTTTTGGCCAAAGAGCCCTCGTCGCCGGCGAGAGCTCCAGCGAAGCCGCGGCCGTCTCTGTTTCTTTCTCCCTCTTCCCCCACCTGACTAGCGGGGCCCGCTAGTCAGTCTCTCTGTACACACGCGAAGCGGTACGAGTAGTGGCGCCCTTGAGCTTTTATGCCTTCGACGTCACCCCCGGTCTTTTTCTTTTTATTCAAATTCATTTGAATTTACAGAACACTTCAAACAGTTATAACTTTTTAACCCTAAGTCCAAATGAATTGATTCTTTTTGCATTGTGTTCTTTGAAAGAAAATCTAACAGCTCACCAAAGATGAGATTTTTCTGAGCTTTTTAGAATTTCTGGTGAATTTCAGAAGTGTTCTTGATATTTTCCTTGTGTGTTTAAAATTATTTTCAGAAGGTGAGGCTTGTCTTGAGGATCACCAGGAGGCTTGTGAACCTCACCTGCACTAAGGCAAGCCACAACAACATTTTTATGATGCCATTTCAATATTTGTGATTTTCTTACTTGGATGAAATAATTAATCCATGCATTTAAATAATTATTGAGTTATTTGTATTCTGTTAAATGTTGAATAGTTGTTATGCTTGATTTACAGAATAGTTGAAACTAGTTCAGTGGATAAAGCAAGTTAAGATTTATTTGAGGTGATATTAGAAATAATTTTGTTATGCATGATAGTTATCTTAACTATATTTTTGCTTCCTAAAATTGATAAGAATTTGTTAGAAAATATTCTATTAAATCATATTACTTGTTTTACAGAAAGTTTGAACTTAATTTAGTGATAAAGAAAGTAAGAATTGTTGATAGTGAAATCTTTTGTTATGCATATGAAAAAGTTATCGGAATTGCTTTCTTGCGTAAGAAATCAATGGAACTTGTTGCAAAATATTTTGATTAAGTTGTGAGTCATCTGTAGAGTAACGTGAGTTGTTGACGGTTATGCTTGGTGCATATATGGCATCGGTTATTTTTATGATACATGTGTTATTTTGCATTTCATGGCATGCTATGACACCGGTCATTGTTAGTTTAAAGTTGAAACTGAAAATAACTCAACTTGAATACACCGTTGACTGGGTCATGGTGCCGCTGAATCGAGTCTTTCCAGTGCAACCACATTTGCCTTTATGGGGGCCTTGATTCGGTCCATTGACACGGCCTCTGGTCGGTGCCTCCATCTAGGGAAGGTTATGTCGTGTTTGCCCTGGCCCGGCAAGCAGACTTAACCTTGTGTGCTCGTTGATAAGATTATGGTACCGATTTCCCCTAGTGGGAGTTTCCCCGAGTGGGAGTTTGACCACGACGGTGGTCAGGGTGTCTTTGGTAGACACGGGGCCACCCAGGACCAGCCCGTTGTGGATTTGGGTCGGAGTGGCCGGGAGAGTGCTGTGGCAATGGAGGGGTTTCGTCAGAATGCCAATGGTCCACCCGAATGGGAGTGCGAGGCCATGGGTTCCATGGTGTGGGTCCAGTGTGCTCCCTCTGCAGAGTGTATAATCTATCGATAGCCGCGTCCACGGTTAAGGACACCTCGTAGTAGGTCCCACCATGAGTCAACGAATGATAAAAATTGCACACTAAGCTGTAAACTTTGCATTGTCATGGATGGCAGAAAGGCCATCACAGAATTTGGGACCAGATATTGGTCGTGGTTGTGATCGCCGTAAGGATCATGAGTCATTTTTATAAAGACCACATTGGTGGTGTGTTTTAGCACGTTGGTGGTGTATCTTACCACATTGGTGGTGTGTTTTACCACATTGGTGGTGTTTGTGATCAGAGGATGACCACGGTTGGTAAGTTGTCCTGAGGGACGTTCGAGCATGATCACAGCATCTTGACATATAGTGTTGCATCATTAATAATTGGCTAAATATCATGATATTGTTTGTCATTATGATTATGCTTGTTGTGAGCTTGCAAGTACATTCAATGTACTGACCTGACGTGTCATGCCAGATTTCAGGAAAGTCTCGTTGGAAAGGAGCGCTGTTCGAGTCTAGATCGTGTCCACATCGGTGTCCCTGTGATATGGAGCTTCCGCTATGACGTTATTTCGCTACCACGTAGTTGTTCGGATCGAGGCCCCTTTATGTTCACTAAATAGTGTACATATTGTTCAGCCGCACCGAGTGTGCCGCTTGGCCTCGACCGCTGTTGTAATTTGAACTCTGTTCCGCTAGTATCAAAAAAGTGGTTGTTTTCTGTACCAATTTGTTGTGTGTTGCCAGAAGACATGGTCTCTGGGTTGGCAATGCAGGCTAAACCGGTCACTCTGAGTCGGGGTGCCACAGCCAACTCAACAAGTACCATCGGAGACACTTGTAGAGCACCTTTATAATCACCCAGTTACGTTGTGATGTTTGGTATCACACAAAGTGTTCCTCTGGTATTCGGGAGTTGCATAATCTCATAGTCAGAGGAACATGTATAAGTCATGAAGAAAGCAGTAGCAACAAACTAAACGATCATCGTGCTAAGCTAACGGAATGGGTCAAGTCAATCACATCATTCTCTAATGATGTGATCCCGTTAATCAAATGACAACTCATGTCTATGGCTAGGAAACTTAACCATCTTTGATTCAACGAGCTAGTCAAGTAGAGGCATACTAGCGACACTTTGTTTGTCTATGTATTCACACATGTACTAAGTTTCCGGTTAATACAATTCGAGCATGAATAATAAAGATTTATCATGATATAAGGAAATAAATAATAACTTTATTATTGCCTCTAGGGCACATTTCCTTCAGTCTCCCACTTGCACTAGAGTCAATAATCTAGTTCCCATCTTTATGTGATTAGTTCACATCTCCATGTGACTAATATCCAAAGGGTTTACTAGAGTCAATAATCTAGTTCACATTGCTATGTGATTAACACCCAAAGAGTGATCATGTTTTGCTTGTGAGAGAAGTTTAGCCTACGGGTCTGCAACATTTACATCCATATGTATTTCGCAAATTTCTATGTCTAGAATGCTCTGCGGGGAGCTACTCTAGCTAATTGCTCCAACTTTCAATATGTATCCAGATTGACACTTAGAGTCATCTAGATCGATGTAAAAAGCTTGCATCGACGTAACTCTTCACGATGAACTCTTTTATCACCTCCATAACCGAGAAATATTTCCTTAGTCCTTTAAGGATAATTTTGACCGAAGTCCAATGATCTACTCCTAGATCACTATTGTACTCCCTTGCTAGAAAGATGCTAAGGTATACAATAGGACTGGTAAACAGCATAGCATACTTTATAGAACCTATGACTGAGGCATAGGGAATGACTTTTCATTCTCTTTCTATTTTCTGCTGTGGTCGGGTTTTGAGTCTTTACTCAACTTCACACCTTGCAACATAGGCAAGAACTCCTTATTTGACTGTTCCATTTTGAAGTACTTCAAAATCTTGTCAAGGTATGTACTCATTGAAAAAACTTTATCAAGCATCTTGATCTATCTCTATAGATCTTGATGCTCAATGTGTAAGCAACTTCATCGAGGTCTTTCTTTGAAAAACTCTTTTCGAACACTCCTTTATGTTTTCCAGAAAATTCTACATTATTTCCGATCAACAATATGTCATTCACATATACTTATCAGAAATGTTGTAGTGCTCCCACTCACTTTCTTGTAAATGCAGGCTTCACTGCAAGTCTGTATAAAACCATATGCTTTGATCACTTTATCAAAGCATATATTCCAACTCCGAGATGCTTGCACCAGTCCATAGATGGATCGATGGAGCTTGCTCACTTTGTTAGCACCTTTAGGATCGACAAAACCTTCTGGTTGCATCATATACAACTCTTCTTTTAAGAAATCCATGAAGGAATACAGTTTTGACATCCATTTGCCAGATTTCATAAAATGCGGCAACTGCTAACATGATTCGGACAGACTTTTAAGCATCGAGACGAGTGAGAAAATCTCATCGTACTCAACACCTTGAACTTGTCGAAAACATTTTTGCGACAATTCAAGCTTTGTAGATAGTAACACTACTATCAGCATCGGTCTTCCTCTTGAAAATCCATTTATTCTTAATGACTCACCGATCATCGGCAAGTCAATCAAAGTCTATACTTTGTTCTCATACATGGATCCCATCTCAGATTTCAAGGCCACAAGCCATTTCCCAGAATCTGGGCTCATCATCGCTTCCTCATAGTTCATAGGTTCGTCATGGTCAAGTAACATGACCTCCAGAACAGGATTACCGTACAACTCTGGTGCGGATCTTACTCTGGTTGACCTACGAGGTTCAGTAGTAACTTGATCTGAAGTTTCATGATCATCATCATTGGCTTCCTAACTAATTGGTGTAGGTGTCACAGGAACCGGTTTCTGTGATGGACTACTTTCCAATAAGGGAGTAGGTACAGTTACCTCATCAAGTTCTACTTGCCTCCCACTCACTTCTTTCGAGAGAAACTCCCTCTCTAGAAAGGATCAATTCTTAGAAACAAATGTCTTGCCTTCGGATCTATGATAGAAGGTGTACCCAACAGTCTCCTTTGGGTATCCTCTGAAGACACATTTCTCCGATTTGGGTTCGAGCTTATCAGGTTGAAGCTTTTTCACATAAGCATCACAGCCCCAAACTTTAAGAAACGGCAACTTTGCTTTCTTGTCAAACCACAGTTCATATGGCGTCGTCTCAACGGATTTAGATGGTGCCCCATTTAACGTGAATGCAGCTGTCTCTAACGCATAACCCCAAAACGATAGTGGTAAATCGGTAAGAGACATCATAGATTGCACCATATCTAATAACGTACGGTTACGATGTTCGGACACACCATTACGCTGTGGTGTTCCAGGTGGCGTGAGTTGTGAAACTATTCTACATTGTTTCAAATGAAGCTCGCAACTCAAATATTCTCCTCTACGATCAGATCATAGAAACTTTATTTTCTTGTTACGATGATTTTCCACTTCACTCTGAAATTATTTGAACTTTTCAAATGTTTCAGATTTATGTTTCATCAAGAAGATATACCCATATCTTTACTCAAATCATCTGTGAAGGTCGGAAAATAATGATACCTGCCGTGAGCCTCAACACTCATCGGACTGCATACATCAGTATGTATTATTTCCAACAAGTCTGTTGCTCGCTCCATTGTTCCGGAGAACGGAGTCTTAGTCATCTTGCCCATGAGGCATGGTTCGCAAGTATCAACTGATTTATAATCAAGTGATTCCAAAAGTCCATCAGCATGGATTTTCTTCATGCGCTTTACACCAATATGACCTAAACGACAGTGCCACAAATAAGTTGCACTATCATTATTAACTTTGCATCTTTTGGCTTCAATATTATGAATATGTGTATCACTACGATCGAGATTCAGTAAACCATTCACCTTGGGTGTATGACCATTGAAGGTTTTATTCATGTAAACAAAACAAAAATTATTCTCTAACTTTAAACGAATAACTGTATTGCAATAAACATGATAAAATCATATTGATGCTTAACGCAAACACCAAATAACATTTATTTAGGTTCAACACTAATCCCGAAAGTATAGGGAGTGTGCGATGATGATCATATCAATCTTGGAACAACTTCCAACACACATTGTCACTTCACCCTTAACTAGTCTCTGTTCATTCTGCAACTCCCGTTTCGAGTTACTAATCTCAGCAACTGAACTAGTATCAAATACTGAGGGGTTGCTATAAACACTAGTAAAGTACACATCAATAACATGTATATGAGATATGTTGGGGAACGTAGTAATTTCAAAATTTTCCTACGCACACGCAAGATCATGGTGATGCATAGCAACGAGAGGGGAGAGTGTTGTCTACATACCCTCGTAGACCGGAAGCGGAAGCATTAGCACAACGCGGTTGATGTAGTCGTACGTCTTCACGGCCCGACCGATCAAGCACCGAAACTACGGCACCTCCGAGTTCTAGCACACGTTCAGCTCGATGACGATCCCCGGACTCCGATCCAGCAGAATGTCGGGGAAGAGTTCCGTCAGCACGATGGCGTGGTGACGATCTTGATGTTCTACTGTCGCAGGGCTTCGCCTAAGCACCGCTATAATATTATCGAGGATTATGGTGGAAGGGGGCACCGCACACGGCTAAGAGATCAATGATCAATTGTTGTGTCTTTGGGGTGCCCCCTGCACCTGTATATAAAGGAGCAAGGGAGGAGGAGGCCGGCCCTAGGAGGGGGCGCGCCTAGTGTGGAGTCCTACTAGGACTCCCTAGTCCTAGTAGGATTCCACCTCCTATATGGAATAGGAAAAGAGGAAGGGAAAAGGAGAAGGAAGGAAGGGGGCGCCCCCCCTTCCCTAGTCCAATTCAGACCAAACCAAGGGGAGGGGTGTGGCCACCCTTGAGGCCCTTTTCCTTCTTTCCCGTATGGCCCAATAAGGCCCAATATACTCCCGTAACTCTCCGGTACTCCGAAAAATACCCGAATCACTCAGAACCTTTCCGATGTCCGAATATAGTCGTCCAATATATCGATCTTTACGTCTTGACCATTTCGAGAGTCCTCGTCATGTCCCCGATCTCATCCGGGACTCTGAACTCCTTCGGTACATCAAAACTCATGAAATCATAATATAACTATCATCGAAACCTTAAGCGTGCGGACCCTACGGGTTTGAGAACAATGTAGACATGACCGAGACACGTCTCCGATCAATAACCAATAGCGGAACCTGGATGCTCATATTGGCTCCCACATATTCTACGAAGATTTTTATCGGTCAGACCGCATAACAACATACGTTGTTCCCTTTGTCATCGGTATGTTACTTGCCCGAGATTCAATCGTCGGTATCTCAATACCTATTTCAATCTCGTTACCGGCAAGTCTCTTTACTCGTTCCGTAATACATCATCCTGCAACTAACTCATTAGTTGCAATGCTTGCAAGGCTTAAGTGATGTCCATTACCGAGAGGGCCCAGAGATACCTCTCCGACAATCGGAATGACAAATCCTAATCTCGAAATGCGCCAACCCAACAAGTACCTTCGGAGACACCTGTAGAGCACCTTTATAATCACCCAGATATAGTGTGACGTTTGGTGGCACACAAAGTGTTCCTCCGGTAAACAGGAGTTGCATAATCTCATAGTCATAGGAACATGTATAAGTCATGAAGAAAGCAATAGCAACAAACTAAACGATCAAGTGCTATGCTAACGGAATGGGTCAAGTCAATCACATCATTCTCCTAATGATGTGATCCCATTAATCAAATGATAACTCATGTCTATGGTTAGGAAACATAACCATCTTTGATCAATGAGCTAGTCAAGTAGAGGCATACTAGTGACACTCTGTTTGTCTATGTATTCACACATGTATTATGTTTCCGGTTAATACAATTCTAGCATTAATATCATGATATAAGGAAATAAATAATAGCTTTATTATTGCCTCTAGGGCATATTTCCTTTAGTCTCCCATTTGCACTAGAGTCAATAATCTAGTTCACATCGCCATGTGATTTAACATCAATAGTTCACATCACCATGTGATTAACACCCATAGTTCACATCGACATGTGACAAACACCCAAAGGGTTTACTAGAGTCAATAATCTAGTTCACATCGCTATGTGATTAATATCCAAAGAGTACTGAGGTGTGATCATGTTTTGCTTGTGAGAGAAGTTTAGTCAACGGGTCTGCCACATTCAGATCCGTAAGTATTTTGCAAATTTCTATGTCAACAATGCTCTACATGGAGCTATTCTAGCTAATTGGTCCCACTTTCAATATGTATCCAGATTAAGACTTAGAGTCATCTGGATCAGTGTCAAAACTTGCATCAACGTAACCCTTTACGATGAACCTTTTGTCACCTCCATAATCGAGAAACATATCCTTATTCCACTAAGGATAATTTTGACCAATGTCCAGTGATCTACTCCTAGATCATTATTGTACTCCCTTGCCAAACTCAGGGCAGGGTATACAATAGGTCTGGTACACAGCATGGCATACTTTATAGAACCTATGGCTAAGGCATAGGGAATGACTTTCATTCTCTCTCTATCTTCTGTCGTGGTCGGGTTTTCAGTCTTACTCAACTTCACACCTTGTAACACAGGCAAGAACTTCTTCTTTGACTGTTCCATTTTGAACTACTTCAAAATCTTGTCAAGGTATGTAGTCATTGAAAAACTTATCAAGCATCTTGATCTATCTCTATAGATCTTGATGCTCAATATGTAAGCAGCTTCACCGAGGTCTTTCTTTGAAAAACTCCTTTCAAATATTCCTTTATGCTTTGCAGAATAATTCTACATTATCTCCGATCAACAATATGTCTTTCACATATACTTATCAGAAATGTTGTAGTGCTCCCACTCACTTTCTTGTAAATACAGGCTTCACCGCAAGTCTGTATAAAACTATATGCTTTGATCAACTTATCAAAGCGTATATTCCAACTTCGAGATGCTTGCACCAGTCCATAGATGGAACGCTGGAGCTTGCATATTTTGTTAGTACCTTTAGGATTGACAAAACCTTCCGGTTGCATCATATACAACTCTTCTTTAATAAATCCATTAAGGAATGTAGTTTTGTTTATCCATTTGCGAGATTTCATAAAATGCGGCAATTGCTAACATGATTCGGACAGACTTAAGCATAGATACGAGTGAGAAACTCTCATCGTAGTCAACACCTTGAACTTGTCGAAAACCTTTTTGCGACAATTCTAGCTGTGTAGATAGTAACACTACTATCAGCGTCCGTCTTCCTCTTGAAGATCCATTTAATCTCAATGGCTCGCCGATCATTGGGCAAGTCAATCAAAGTCCATACCTTGTTCTTATATATAGGATCCCATCTCAGATTTCATGGCCTTAAACCATTTTGCAGAATCTTGGCTCATCATGGCTTCCTCATAGTTCGTAGGTTCGTCATGGTCAAGTAACATGACCTCCAGAACATGATTACCGTACCACACTGGTGTGGATCTCACTCTGGTTGATCTACGAAGTTCTGTAGTAACTTGATCTGAAGTTTCATGATCATCATCATTAACTTCCTCTCTTGTTGGTGTAGACATCACTGGAACTGATTTCTGTGATGAACTATTTTCCAATTCGGGAGAAGGTACAGTTAACTTATCAAGTTCCACTTTCCTCCCACTCACTTCTTTCGAGAGAAACTCCTTTTCTAGAAAGGATCCATTCAAAGCAACAAATATATTGCCTTCAGATCTGTGATAGAAGGTGTACCCAACATTTTCTTTTGGGTATCCTATGAAGACGCACTTCTCCGATTTGGGTTAGAGCTTATCAGGTTGAAACTTTTTCACATAAGCATTGCAACCTCAAACTTTAAGAAACGACAGCTTAGGTTTCTTGCCAAACCAAAGTTCATACGGTGTCATCTCAACGGATTTAGATGCTGCCCTTTTTAACGTGAATGTAGCTGTTTCTAATGCATAACCCCAAAACGACAGTGGTAGATCGGTAAGAGACATCATAGATCGCACTATATCTAATAAAGTACGGTTATGACGTTTGGACACACCATTACACTGTGGTATTCCAGGTGGCGTGAGTAGTGAAACTATTTCACATTGTTTTAACTGAAGGCCAAACTCGTAGCTCAAATATTTTACTTCTACGATCATATCATAGAAAATTTTATTTTTGTTACGATGATTCTCCACATCACTCTGAATAGATATACTCATATCTTCTCAAATCATCTGTGAAGATCAGAAAATAATGATACCTGCCACGAGCTTCAATATTCATCGGACCACATACATCAGTATCTATGATTTCGAACAAATCTGTTGCTCGCTCCATTGTTCCGAAGAACGGAGTCTTAGTCATCTTGCCCATGAGGCATGGTTCGCAAGCATCAACTGATTCATAATCAAGTGATTCTAAAAACCCTCAGCATGGATTTTCTTCAGGCGCTTTACACCAATATGACCTAAACGGCAGTGCCACAAATAAGTTGCACTATGATTATTAACTTTGCATCTTTTGGCTTCAATATTATGAATATATGTATCACTGTGATCGAGATTCAATAAACCATTCACCTTGGGTGTATGACCATTGAAGGTTTTATTCATGTAAACAAAACAACAATTATTCTCTAACTTACATGAATAACCGTATTGCAATAAACATGATCCAATCATATTTATGCTCAACGCAAACACCAAATAACACTTATTTAGGTTCAACACTAATCCCGAGAGTATAGGGAGTGTGCGATGATGATCATATCAATCTTGGAACCACTTCCAACACACATCGTCACTTCACCCTTAACTAGTCTCTGTTCATTCTGCAACTCCTGTTTCGAGTTACTACTCTTAGCAACTGAACTAGTATCAAATACTGAGGGGTTGCTATAAATACTAGTAAAGTACACATCAATAACATGTATATCAAATATACCTATGTTCACTTTGCCATCCTTCTTATCCGCCAATTACTTGGGGTAGTTCCGCTTCCAGTGACCAGTCCCTTTGCAGTAGAAGCACTCAGTTTCAGGCTTAGGTCCAGACTTGGGTTTTTCACTTGAGCATCAACTTGCTTGCCGTTCTTCTTGAAGTTCCCCTTTCTTCCCTTTGTCCCTTTACTTGAAACTAGTGGTTTTGTTTACCATCAACACTTCATGCTTTTATTGATTTCTACCTTTGTTGATTTCAGCATCACGAAGAGCTTGGAATCGTTTCTGTTATCCCTTGCATATTATAGTTCATCACGAAGTTCTACTAACTTGGCGATGGTGACTAAAGAATTCTATCAATCACTATTTTATCTGGAAGATTAACTCCCACTTGATTCAAGCGATTGTAGTACCCAGACAATCTGAGCACATGCTCACTGCTTGAGCTATTCTCCTCCATCTTTTAGCTATAGAACTTGTTGGAGACTTCATATCTCTCCACTCGGGCATTTGCTTCAAATATTAACTTCAACTCCTGGAACATCTTATATGGTCCATGACGTTCAAAACGTCTTTGAAGTCCTGATTCTAAGACGTTTAAGCATGGTGCATTAAACTATCAAGTAGTCATCATATTGAGCTAGCCAAATGTTCATAACATCTGCATCTGTTCCTGCAATAGGTTTGTCACCTAGCGGTGCATCAAAGACATAATTCTTATGTGCAGCAATGAGGATAAACCTCAGATCACGAATCCAATCCGCATCATTGCTACTAACATCTTTCAACTTAGTTTTCTCTAGGAACATATCAAAAATAAACAGGGGAGCTAAACGCGAGCTATTGATCTACAACATAGATATGCTAATACTACCAGGACTAAGTTCATGATAAATTAAAGTTCAATTAATCATATTACTTAAGAACTCCCACTTATATAGACATCCCTAATCCTCTAAGTGATCACGTGATCCAAATCAACTAAACCATGTCCGATCATCACATGAGATGGAGTAGTTTCAATGGTGAACATCACTATGTTGATCATATCTACTATATGATTCACGCTCGACCTTTCGGTCTCTGTGTTCCCAGGCCATATCTGTTATATGCTAGGCTCGTCAAGTTTAACCTGAGTATTCCGCGTGTGCAACTGTTTTGCACCCATTGTATTTGAACGTAGAGCCTATCACACCCGATCATCACGTGGTGTCTCAGCACAAAGAACTTTCGCAACGGTGCATACTCAGGGAGAACACTTATACTTTGATAATTTTGGTGAGGGATCATCTTATAATGCTACCGTCAATCAAAGCAAGATAAGATGCATGTCGGTGGGAACGACACCTATGGGATCACAAGAATCCCTACTGTGGTTAGCGAGGCGCGGGGTCGTGAGAAGAGCGGATCAAATAGATAGCACACGGTTCGTTTATCCAGGTTCGGGCCGCGAGGATGCGTAAAACCCTACTGCTTTGGTGGATTTTATATATGTGTTCTTGAGCTAGCTATGGGGCGTGAGGAGCTCCAAAAAGCCGAATCCTTCCTCTGGTCGCCTCGGGCCTCCTTTTATAGAAAAAAGGGGTTGCCACAATGGCACACAGGAGGTGGAAAGGGTACAGTGATGCGAGGTTATCCCTCGCATGACATGACAAGGCGCATTTAATGCGTCTTGCCTAGGTGTCCTTGCTTTATCGGGGACGGGGGAGAAACATGTCTCGTCCGTCGCTGCTCCTTCTTGTGTCGACACGCGCCCTGGCCAGCGATGTCTGTGATGCCATGTAGGTAGGCAGGCAGCTGAGGTGGCGCAGTGGTGGGTCTTCACGAAGATCTGCATGCCGCCACACAGGTGCCTACCCAGCTGGTTGGGTCGGCAGCTGCATGCGAATGGTGGTGGAGGTTAGTCGGCGTGGGCCTGGTGGTGGTCCTGTGGGTGTCCTTGGCAAGGGCCTCGCCGGGGCCCCGGCAAGGGTTTTGCCGAGGCGCCTGCTGTCATCCCCGGCAAGGCGCTTGCCGGGGGCCTTGTGGTCTTCCTCGGCTGGGATCCCGCCAAGGGTTGTCGTCTCCTTAGTGCGTATCTGGTCTTGAATGTCTTCACAAAGATCTACACGCCACCATGGGGATGTTTCCCGAATCCTTGCCCCATGGGGGCAGTGGACTTAAGGGTGATTTGCTCTGTATGTGTGGGGCGAGTTGCCGCGGCAAGGGTCTTGCCGGGGTTGCTAAAACTATCTCCTGGCAAGGATTTTGCCGGGGGAGTCCGCTTCATCCCCTTTTCCCTTCGTGGTCTTGGCCTTGGCGTTGTTCTAGTTCTCTTGAGCTTCGGTCTTACCCTGGCTCACCTCCCTTGCCTTGCTTGGTGTGGTGGTATCCGCGGCTCAGACTGCCTGTGCACAGTTATAGGGGTAGAAAAAGTGTACCCCTCTTTTTGTACACCGACAGGAGCCCCCGGGCCTGGGCCACACATAAGCGCAACGCGTTGTTGGGCTAGGCCCAAAAACGGTGCGCGGGCAGGTGGGGCGGTTTTTACCGCGGTAAGGCTCTTCGTGCGTTGCGCTTCCCACGACTCCCGCACATGGCGCGTCTTGGGGAGGTGCGTGTGACGTGGGCAGCATGCGTGGGGTTGGTTCCCGCGGGCATGCGTCACACCATAGTTAATGTGAAAGGAGGCGGCCCGTGTTTTACCCCATAAAAAAGGAATAACCGCGAGCGCGTTGCTCACTTTCTCCTCTTTCCTCGTGCCTTTTCCAATCTCAGAGCCGTCGTTTCCTCTCTTCCTTCCTTCCTAAGCTTTCACCGTCGCCCGCCGTTGTTGCTTCGCCATCCCCCTTCCTCAGCCCTCTAAACTTCTTGGCCGCCATGGCGCCCAAATCCGTCAAGGGCAAGGGGTGGCTAAGGGCGCTGGGACTGTGGAGCCGCCGGAGAGCGCGCTGTCGGGGGACCGGACGAAGTCCGCCTTTTTCTTCCCCTCAACGGTTGATGTTCATGAGCTCCGGGCCTCCTTCAGGCCCCTATGGGGAGCAAAGATGGGGGGAGAGAATTCGAGACACCCGGCGACGCGCGTCATTCCTGCTGCTTGCGCCGATCCTGCTCCAAATCGGTATCCCTTTTTCGTTGATTATCTTTCTTGCGGGTTATGCCCCCCTTTCTCCGATTTCTTCTGCGACATTATGCACACCTTCGGCTTTCGCCTCTTCGATTTTACCCCGAATGCGGTGGCGTGCATGGCTTTCTTCGCGCATCTTTGCGAAGGCTTTGTCGGGGTGCGTCCCAACATGGCGCTCTTTCGCCATTATTTCTTCCCTCGGATCCAGCCGGGAGGTGCCGTCTCTGGTTGCATCACCTGGATCCCAAGATCCAAGGGGGCGTAGCCGGATGGTGCCGTGAAGGAGAGGTGGGAGGAATGGCGTGGCCGGTGGTGCTGGATTGAGGATGAAGACCCGCCGGAATTCTGCAAGGTCCACCGAGTGCCGCCGGTCCGTGGTAGCGATTGGAGCGACATCGACGCCGCCGACGGGAGGCTCACTGTTGCCACTACTAGGATTCTCCGGCTCACCCGGGCCGGACTCACCCTTGAGATGATCGGGGCGGACTTCATTCGTCGCCGGATCGCCCCGTTGCACAACAAGGGGAGGCTAGCTTGGCTCTTTACAAATCTGGCTGACATTATGCGACTCCGCCCCGGCCTCGATCACAACTTCACAGTGATGGCGCATGCCCACTTCTGCCATCGGCTTTTCCAGCTTGATGTGGGTCGCGATGGCGAGGTCGAACGGACCGGCAAGGCCGCGAGGGCTGCCGCAAAGGTTGGCAAGGCTCTCGAGGGGCCGTTTTTCAAGCTTCCAGGGGGGTGGTCCCATTGTGCAACAATTCACGTCGGTCCGAGATCATCGCCATGATGCCGGACTGTAATGCGCACGGCCCTGTCCCGGGCTGGAAGGAGCCGAAGGACGCGGATGTGCAACAATTCTTTGACACCCTGATTAAGGTACATGTCAATGCTGACGCCGAGCGGTGGCTTGTCATGGACACCACCCAGGCAGAGCTGGACTACATCACCACTAGGGCGAGGGAGGCGCAGCTCGCCATGGAGGCCGGCAGTGCCGGGGGCGTGGAGGACAAGGTCGCAATGGCTGCGGAGGAAGAGCAGCTCACCCGGTGGGCGGCGGCCACCGAGGAGGTCAGCAGCGCCGACACTGGAGCTCCGCTTGTCGAAGACGCGGCCGACGAGTCGTCGGAGGAGGAGGACGTGGCGGCGGGCTCGATGCCAACTAGGGAAGAGGGAGAGTCCTGCGGTGGGCTGGCTCCGGCGAGCCGGTCCGACCCGGCAGGGCTACGCGGCCTTAATTGACCCTGGAGGGGTCTGGGCGTCACACGAGGGCCACGGCAGCCAAGAGGCTGACGAAGGCCGCTGAGAAGAAGAAGACAACGGCCCCTTCCTCATCTGGGCGTGCACAAACCCCGCCGTCTTTGCCTCCTCCGGCAGATGTCGACTCGGATGTTGACGCGGAGGTCGCTTTTGATCTCGGGCCTCTCAACCCGAAGAGGAAAAGGAAAGTGGTGGAGGAAGAGGAGATGGGTGACGAGTAAGTACTCCGTCCCTTACTGCCATTTCCATTCCTCTGAATTAAGTCACTTATCTTGATCCGTTTTTGCTTTTGCAGGGATGCAGAGACGTTGGCCCAGAGGGTGAAGAGGGCCAAGGCCTTGGCGGGTGGCCAGCCCCCGGCCAGTGCTTTAAAGTCGCCACTGGTGCTGCTGAGCAGCCCGGACAGCAGCCCCCAGCACAGCCCCCAGCGTAAGTTCGTCACCCTCCTCTTATCGACACGTGGTAGGCGTTCGATGCTATGGTGTTGACCTTGTCGGGTTTGCAGGAGGGGAGCGGCACCAGGAGGAGCCGCAGAGGGCTACCCCCAACACACCACCCCCATCGACTACACCGCCACGAGGGGCGTCCCCGGCAAGGGCATCAAGCACGGAGCCCACACCCATGGAGGAAGAGGGGAACTTGGGCGCTGGTGACTCTGCCACAGCACCGAATGCTGGCAGGGAGGGGACTTCTGCTTCACAGCCTGGCACTGGTGAGTCGCCTGTCCTCCGTCTCTGTTTTTCCCTTATTCTTTTTCTTGGCTTCAATGCTCCCATTACTACCCAGTCCCTCCTTCAATAGGTATGGAGGACGTGGATACTGTTGTTGGGAAAATTGCTGAGGAGGCCGCGGCGGAGGCCGACAGGATCGCCGCCAAGGAGGCCGCCAGTGATGCTGACGAGGTCACCGCTGATGAGGCCGCCAAGGATGCTGCCGAGGACATCGCTGCGGGGGCCGCCAAGGCGACCGGCGAGGCTTCTGCCGAGGGCGCTAACGGTGAGCCTGCCGGGGAAGCCGGCAAGGCCACTACCGAGGAAGAGGTGGTTGATGATCAGCCTCCCACCTCCTCAACCTCGGGCCCCGGCAGATATCTGAAGGTGGGCGACAATCTTTTCGTCCATCTCCCAGGGGCGTCAAGTTCCCGAGCGCCCGCCGAAGGGGAAGTCTTTGACGGCGAGGTGCTTGCCGCCACCGGGCTCGAGGTTGTCGATGAGCCGGGCGTTGGCGGTGATGGTTCTCCAGAAGAGCAGCTTTTTCACATTATGGGGGACAACTTCCAAAAACTCCAGGCGCTCTACCGTGTCCGTCTGGACAAGGTTAAGTCCAGGACGGCAACGGTGGACTAGGCGGAGGTGGATTTGAAGGCGCGCGTTGCTGAGACGCAGACCTGGTTCCACCAGACTCGCGAGGAGCAGAGGGCCTTTCAAGAGGAATTGGCCAAGAACAATGTCGAGCTCACCATGAAGATGGCTGACATCAAGAAGGCCCAGGAAAAGGCGGCGAACTTGGTTGCCGCGACCGAGGCCGTCCGGAACCAGCATCTAGCCGCACTGGATTCCCAGGAAGAGGACCTCACCGTGCGTGAGGCGAAGCTTGCCGCAGCACTCCGTGGCAAGGATGAGGAGCTCGAGGCCCTTGTCGCGCGGCGGACTCGCGAGCTGGAGCAGAGACACAAGGAGGCACTCGATGCCCAGGCTCTGGCCCATGCCGGCAAAGTAAGGGAGTTGGAGGTGGAGCGGGACGAGCTGAAGGAGCAGGCCCTCAAGCTGTCCAACGAGAAGAGCACGCTCAACAGCGCCTTGGCGGAGGCGCAAGGAGCGGTCATCAGCAGGACTGGGGAGCTCTCCAAAGCGCAAAACTCCGTCAGAGATCTCAAGCTGAAGCTGGAGGATCTCGAGAAGATGTTGTCGGAGAGCAGGGCTCGGGAGGAGACCTTGACCAGGAGTCTGGAGGAGGAGAAGCAGCTGCGGGCGAACGAGGCCGCCTCCCACCAGGAATATGTGGCGGGCGAGAACAGATGGATCAGCCGTCTGGAGGACGTCGCCGGCAGGGTCACCTCGCAGTTGGCCACCATGGGGATGCCAAACGTGAGGTACGCCCCTGAGCGCAGCGGGACCGTCAACACCAAGCTGACCCAGTTCTTCGAGGGCGTCCTTAGAGTCTTGGCTTATCTTCACTCCAACCGAGCGGCCACGTTGGCCGGGGAAGCCCGGCAACTTTGCCAGGGGGTCATGACCAAGGTCCTCACCAAGATGGCGTACTGGAATCCCGACCTCGACTTCGATGCCGCGATGGATAGCTTGCCAGATGGTACTGACCTCACGGTGCTCAAGGAGCGCATCAAGCCCATCATCAGCAGCATCGACGAAATCAAGAGGGTGGAAGGCCAGCGCCGGGATTAGGCATCCTGTTCTTCACCGCCGCTGCAGGTTCACGACCAATACAAATTCATCTTTAGTTAGAACCGCAGCAATGATGTGATGTAATATAACTTTGTAGTACTTTTGGGATTATGCATGCTATTCTCCTGTTTGTTGCCTCTTTGTACGTCCACCCTACGCCAGCTAGGTAAGCTTGCCGGCGTGGAAACCCAAGGCGGTGTCTTGGGGACGGGTCCCCATTGGCTTGCTGGGTGAGCATGCTGCCGGGTGAGCCACCTTACCACCTTTGACGCAGCCGCTCGAATTGTCGAGTTTTACTCAAGTCAGAGTCGAGAGCCTTGCCAATTGCGGAAGGCTACCCTACCGTTTTCAACGCAGCAATTTGAATTGTTGAGCGGACTCGAAACAGAACAAAGGCATTGCCGATCGGGGAAGTCCCCATTTGCGTACAAGTTTGTTTTTGTACAAAGAATGACAGCTCCAAGGATAATAACTTTATATAATAGAATGGAAATATCCGGGGTCCAATGTAACTTAGCTTCTGTTTGTAGTCGCTCGAGCGCTGATCTTCCAGCCTCCTTCCCTCTCCAAGAGCCACGAAGACGAAAGAGTGCTAGGCTGATTGCTAGAGCCGATTCTCACAACTGCACCCCCATACCTAGCGCGCCAAAGATGTCGGTGGGAACGACACCTATGGGATCACAAGAATCCCTACTGTGGTTAGCGGGGCGCGGGGTCATGAGAAGAGCGGATCAAACAGATAGCACACGGTTCGTTTATCCAGGTTTGGGCCGCGAGGATGCGTAAAACCCTACTCCTGCTTTGGTGGATTATATATCTGTGTTCTTGAGCTAGCTATGGGGCGTGAGGAGCTCCAAAAAGCCGAATCCTTCCTCTGGTGGCCTCAGGCCTCCTTTTATAGAAAAAAGGGGTTGCCACAGTGGCACACAGGAGGTGGAAAGGGTACAGTGATGCGACGTTATCCCTCGCATTACATGACAAGGCGCATTTAATGCGTCTTGCCTAGGTGTCCTTGCTTTATCGGGGACGGGGGAGAAACCTGTCTCATCCGTCGCCGCTCCTTCTTGTGTCGACACGCGCCCTGGCTAGCAACGCCTATGATGCCATGTAGGTAGGCAGGCAGCTGAGGTGGCACAGTGGTGGGTCTTCATGAAGATCTGCATGCCGCCACGCAGGTGCCTGTCCAGCTGGTTGGGTCAGCAGCTGCATGCGAACGGCGGTGGAGGTTTAGTCGGCGTGGGCCTGGTGGTGGTCCTGCGTGTGTCCTTGGCAAGGGCCTTGTCGGGGCCTCGGCAAGGGTTTTGCCGAGGCGCCTGCTGTCATCCCCGGCAAGGCGCTTGCCGGGGGCCTTGTGGTCTTCCTCGGCTGGGATCCCGCCAAGGGTTGTCGTCTCCTTAATGCGTATCTGATCTTGAATGTCTTCACAAAGATCTACACGCCACCACGGGGATGTTTCCCGAATCCTTGCCCCATGGGGGCAGTGGACTCAAGGGTGATTTGATCCGTAGGTGTGGGGCGAGTTGCCGCGGCAAGGGTCTTGCCGGGGTTGCTAAAACTGTCTCCCGGCAAGGATTTTGCCGGGGGAGTCCGCTTCGTCCCCTTTGCCCTTCGTGATCTTGGCCTTGGCGTTGTTCTAGTTCTCTTGAGCTTTGGTCTTACCCTGGCTCACCTCCCTTGCCTTGCTTGGTGTGGTGGTATCCGCGGCTCAGACTGCCCGTGCACAGCTATAGGGGTACAAAAAGTGTACCCCTCTTTTTGTACACCGACAATGCATAAAAGATAAATATCACATGCAATCAATATAAGTGATATGATATGGTTATCATCATCTTGTACTTGTGATCTCCATCTCCGAAGTACCGTTATGATCACCATCGTCACCGGCGTGACACCTTGATCTCCATCGTAGCATCATTGTCGTCTCACCAATCTTATCCTTCCACGACTATCGCTACCGCTTAGTGATAAAGTAAAGCATTACAGCGCGATTGCATTGCATACAATAAAGCGACAACCATATGGCTCCTGCCAGTTGCCGATAACTCGGTTACAAAACATGATCATCTCATACAATAAAATTTAGCATCATGTCTTGACCATATCATATCACAACATGCCCTGCAAAAACAAGTTAGACGTCCTCTACTTGGTTGTTGCAAGTTTTACGTGGTTGCTACGGGCTTAGCAACAACCGTTCTTACCTATGCATCAAAACCAAAACGATAGTTTGTCAAGTTGGTGCTGTTTTAACCTTCGCAAGGACCGGGCGTAGCCACACTTGGTTCAACTAAAGTTGGAGAAACTGACACCCGCCAGCCACCTGTGTGCAAAGCACGTCGGTAGAACCAGTCTCGCGTAAGCATACGCGTAATGTCGGTTCGGGCCGCTTCATCCAACAATACCGCCGAACCAAAGTATGACATGCTGGTAAGCAGTATGACTTATATCGCCCACAACTCACTTGTGTTCTACTCGTGCATAACATCAACGTATAAAACCTAGGCTCAGATGCCACTGTTGCGGAACATAGTAATTTCAAAATTTTCCTACGCACACGCAAGATCATGGTGATGCATAGCAACGAGAGGGGAGAGTGTTGTCTACGTACCCTCGTAGACCGGAAGCGGAAGCGTTAGCACAATGCAGTTGATGTAGTCGTACGTCTTCACGGCCCGACCGATCAAGCACCGAAACTACGGTACCTCCGAGTTCTAGCACACGTTCAGCTCGATGACGATCCCCGGACTCCGATCTAGCAGAATGTCGGGGAAGAGTTCCGTCAGCACGACGGCGTGGTGACGATCTTGATGTTCTACTGTCGCAGGGCTTCGCCTAAGCACCGCTACAATATTATCGAGGATTATGGTGGAAGGGGGCACCGCACACGGCTAAGAGATCAATGATCAATTGTTGTGTCTTTGGGATGCCCCCTGCACCCGTATATAAAGGAGCAAGGGAGGAGGAGGCCGGCCCTAGGAGGGGGCGCGCCAAGTGTGGAGTCCTACTAGGACTCCCTAGTCCTAGTAGGATTCCACCTCCCATATGAAATAGGAAAAGAGGAAGGGAAAAGGAGAAGGAAGGAAGGGGGCGCCCCCCTTCCCTAGTCCAATTTGGACCAGACCAAGGGGAGGGGTGCGGCCACCCTTGAGGCCCTTTTCCTTCTTTCCCGTATTGCCCAATAAGGCCCAATACGTATTCCCCTCACTCTCCGGTACTCCGAAAAATACCTGAATCACTCGGAACCTTTCCGATGTCCGAATATAGTCGTCCAATATATCGACCTTTACGTCTCGACCATTTCGAGACTCCTCGTCATGTCTCCGATCTCATCCGGGACTCCGAACTCCTATGGTACATAAAAACTCATAAAATCATAATATAACTATCATCGAAACCTTAAGTGTGCGAACCCTACGGGTTCGAGAACAATGTAGACATGACCGAGACATGTCTCTGGTCAATAACCAATAGCGGAACCTGGATGCTCATATTGGCTCCCACATATTCTACGAAGATCTTTATCGGTCAGACCGCATAACAACATACGTTGTTCCCTTTGTCATTGGTATGTTACTTGCCCGAGATTCGATCGTCGGTATCTCAATACCTAGTTCAATCTCGTTACCGGCAAGTCTCTTTACTCATTCTGTAATACATCATCCTGCAACTAACTCATTAGTTGCAATGCTTGCAAGGCTTAAGTGATGTGCATTACCGAGAGGGCCCAGAGATACCTCTCCGACAATCGGAATGACAAATCCTAATCTCGAAATACGCCAACCCAACAAGTACCTTCGGTGACACCTGTAGAGAACCTTTATAATCACCCAGTTACGTTGTGACGTTTGGTGGCACACAAAGTGTTCCTCCGGTAAACGGGAGTTGCATAATCTCATAGTCATAGGAACATGTATAAGTCATGAAGAAAGCAATAGCAACAAACTAAATGATCAAGTGCTATGCTAACGGAATGGGTCAAGTCAATCACATCATTCTCCTAATGATGTGATCCCATTAATCAAATGACAACTCATGTCTATGGTTAGGAAACATAACCATCTTTGATCAACGAGCTAGTCAAGTAGAGGCATACTAGTGACACTCTGTTTTTCTATGTATTCACACAGGTATTATGTTTCCGGTTAATATAATTCTAGCATGAATAATAAACATTTATCATGATATAAGGAAATAAATAATAGCTTTATTATTGCCTCTAGGGCGTATTTCCTTCAAGATATACCTTTGTTCACTTTGCCATCCTTCTTATCGCCAAATGCTTGGGGCTGTTCTGCTTCCAGTGACCAGTCCCTATGCAGTTGAAGCACTTAGTCTCAGGCTTAGGTCTAGACTTGGGCTTCTTCACTTGAGCAGCAACTTGCTTGCCGTTCTTCTTGAAGTTCCCCTTCTTCCCTTGCCCTTTTCTTGAAACTACTGGTCTTGTCAACCATCAACACTTGATGCTTTTTTTGATTTCTACCTTCGTCGAATTCAGCATCACGAAGAGCTTGGGAATCGTTTCCGTTATCCCTTGCATATTATAGTTCATCATGAAGTTCCGGTAACTTGGTGATAGTGACTAGAGAATTCTGTCAATCACTATCTTATCTGGGAGATTAACTCCCACTTGATTCAAGTGATTGTAGTACTCGGACATTCTGAGCACATGCTCACTAGCTGAGCTATTCTCCTCCATCTTGTAGGCAAAGTGCTTGTCAAAGGTCTCATACCTTTCGACATGGGCATGAGTCTGAAATACTAATTTCAACTCTTGGAACATCTCATATGCTCCATGGCATTCAAAACATCTTTGAAGCCCCAATTCTAAGCCGTAAAGCATGATGCACTAAACTATCAAGTAGTCATCATATCGAGCTCGCCAAACGTTCAAAACATCTGCATCTACTCCTGCAATCGATCTGTCACCTAGCGATGCATCAAGGACATAATTCTTCTGTGCAGCAATGAAGATAATCCTCAGATCATGGAACCAATCTGCATCATTGCGACTAACATCTTTAAACTTAGTTTGTCTCTAGGAACATATCAAAATAAACGGGGAGCTATATCGCGAGCTATTGATCTACAACATAGTTATGCAAATACTATCAGGACTAAGTTCATGATAAATCAAAGTTCAACTAATCATATTTAAGAACTCCCACTTAGATAGACATCCCTCTAATCATCTAAATGATCACGTGATCCATATCAACTAAACCATGTCCGATCATCACGTGAGATGGAGTAGTTTTCAATGGTGAACATCACTATGTTGATCATATCTACTATATGATTCAGGCTCGACCTTTCAGTCTCAGTGTTCCGAGTCCATATCTGCATATGCTAGGCTCATCAAGTTTAACCCGAGTATTTCCGCGTGTGCAAAAACTAGCTTGCACCCATTGTATATGAACGTAGAGCTTATCACACCCGATCATCACGTGGTGTCTCGGCACAACGAACTTTGGCAACGGTGCATACTCAGGGAGAACACTTGTACCTTGAAATTTAGTGAGAGATCATCTTATAATGCTACCGTCAAATCAAGCAGAATAAGATGCATAAAGGATAAACATCACATGCAATCAATATAAGTGATATGATATGGCCATCATAATCTTGTGCCTATGATCTCCATCTCCAAAGCACCGTCATAATCACCATCGTCACCGGCTTAACACCTTGATCTCCATAGAAGCATCGTTGTCGTCACGCCAACTATTGCCTCCACGACTATCGCTACCGCTTAGTGATAAAGTAAAGCAATTAAATGGTGATTGAATTTCATAAAGTAAAGCAACAACCATATGGCTCCTGCCAGTTGCCGATAACTGTGTTACAGAACATGATCATCTCATACAATAAAATTTAGCATCATGCCTTGACCATATAACATCACAACATGCCCTGCAAAAACAAGTTAGACGTCCTCTACTTTGTTGTTGCAAGTTTTACGTGGCTGCTACGGGCTGAGCAAGAACCGTTCTTACCTACGCATCAAAACCACAACGATATTTCGTCAAGTTAGTGATGTTTTAACCTTCAACAAGGACCGGGAGTAGTCACACTCGGTTCAACTAAAGTTGGAGAAACTGACACCCGCCAGCCACTTGTGTGTGAAGTATGTTGGTAGAACCAGTCTCGCGTAAGCGTACGCGTAATGTCGGTCCGGGCCGCTTCATTCAACAATATCGCCGAACCAAAGTATGACATGCTGGTAAGCAGTATAACTTGTATCGCCCACAACTCACTTGTGTTCTACTCGTGCATATAACATCTACGCATAAACCTGGCTCGGATTCCACTATTAGGGAACATAGTAATTTCAAAAAAATTCCTAGCACACGCAAGATCATGGTGATGCATAGCAACGAGAGGGAAGAGTATCGTCCATGTACCCTCGTAGACAGTAAGCAGAAGCGTTATGAGAACACGGTTGATGTAGTAGAACGTCTTCACAATCCGACCGATCCAAGTACCGAACGCACGGCACCTCCGAGTTCAGCACACGTTCAGCTTGATAATGTCCCATGAACTCCGATCCAGCAGAGCTTCACGGGAGAGTTCCGTCAGCACAACAGTGTGATGACGATGATGATGTTGCTACCGACGCAGGGCTTCACCTAAGCACCGCTATGATATTATCGAGGTGGATTATGGTGGAGGGGGGCACCGCACATGGCTTGGAACAATCAACTTGTGTATTTTAGGGTGCCCCCTGCCCGCGTATATAAAAGAGCAAGGGGGAGGCCCGCCGGCCCCTGTAGGGCGCGCCAGGAGGAGTCCTCCTCCTCCTAGTAGGAGTAGGACTCCCCTTTCCTACTCCTACTAGGAGGAGGAAAGGAAGGAGGAGAGGGAGAAGGAAGGAAAGTGAGGAAAGGAGGAAAGGGGGGCCGACCCCCTAGTCCAATTCGGTTTGGGCTAGGGGAGCCGCGCGCCCTACCTCCTCTCTTCCACCACTTGGCCCATGAGGCCCAATACTTCTTCCCCGTATTCTGGTAACTCCCCGGTACTCTGAAAAAATACCCAAATCACTCGGAACCTTTCCGATGTCCGAATATAGTCGTCCAATATATCGATCTTTATGTCTCGACCATGTCGAGACTCCTCGTCATGTCCCAAATCTCATTCGGGACTCCGAACTACCTTCGGTACATCAAATCACATAAACTCATAATACCGATTGTCACTGAACGTTAAGCGTGCGGACCCTACAGGTTCGAGAACTATGTAGACATGACCGAGACATGTCTCCGACCAATAACCAATAGCGGAACCTGGATGCTCATATTGGATCCTACATATTCTATGAAGATCTTAATCGGTCAAATCGCATAACATACGTTGTTCCCTTTGTCATCGGTATGTTACTTGCCCGAGATTCGACCGTCGGTATCCCAATACCTAGTTCAATCTCGTTATCGGCAAGTCTCTTTACTCGTTTTGTAATGCATCATCCCACAACTAACTCATTAGTCACATTGCTTGCAAGGCTTATAGTAATGTGCATTACCGAGAGGGCCCAGAGATACCTCTCCGACAATCGGAGTGACAAATCCTAATCTCGATCTATGCCAACTCAACAAGTACCATCAGAGACACCTATAGAGCACCTTTATAATCACCCAGTTACGTTGTGACGTTTGGTAGCACACAAAGTGTTCCTCCGGTATTTGGGAGTTGCATAATCTCATAGTCAGAGGAACATGTATAAGTCATGAAGAAAGCAGTAACGACAAACTAAACGATCATCGTACTAAGCTAACGGAATGGGTCAAGTCAATCACATCATTCTTTAATGATGTGATCCCGTTAATCAAATGACAACTCATGTCTATGGTGAGGAAACTTAACCATCTTTGATTCAACGAGCTAGTCAAGTAGAGGCATAATAGCGACACTCTGCTTGTCTATGTATTCACACATGTACTAAGTTTCCGGTTAATACAATTCTAGCATGAATAATAAACATTTATCATGATATAAGGAAATAAATAATAACTTTAGTATTGCCTCTAGGGCATATTTCCTTCAGTCTCTCACTTGCACTAGAGTCAATAATCTAGTTCACATCTTTATATGATTAGTTCACATCTCCATGTGACTAATACCCAAAGGGTTTACTAGAGTCAATAATCTAGTTCACATCGCTATGTGATTCACACCCAAAGAGTGATCATGTTTTGCTTGTGAGAGAAGTTTAGCCTACGGGTCTGCAACATTTAGATCCATATGTATTTCGCAATTTTTTATGTCTACAATGCTCTGCACGGAGCTACTCTAGCTAATTGCTCCCACTTTCAATATGTATCCAGATCGAGACTTAGAGTCATCTAGATCGATGTAAAAATCTTGCATCGACGTAACTCTTCACGACGAACTCTTTAATCACCTCCATAACCGAGAAATATTTCCTTAGTCCTTTAAGGATAATTTTGACCGCTGTCCAGTGGTCTACTCCTAGATCACTATTGTACTCCCTTGCCAAAAAGATGCTAAGGTATACAATAGGACTGGTAAATAGCATAGCATACTTTATAGAACCTATGTCTATGGCTAGGAAACTTAACCATCTTTGATTCAACGAGCTAGTCAAGTAGAGGCATACTAGTGACACTCTGTTTGTCTATTTATTCACACATGTACTAAGTTTCCGGTTAATACAATTCTAGCATGAATAATAAACATTTATCATGATATAAGGAAATAAATAATAACTTTATTATTGCCTCTAGGGCATATTTCCTTCACCTGCATCGTTGATGTAGAGCTTGCTGCGATGACTCTTGATCATCTGGCCCACAACGTATCCCTTGAGCCCTTCGAAGCTGCCCTTTAAGAACTAAAAACCACCATGCGTTGGCCCCACGGTGGGCGCCAACTGTCGTGGAAGTGTCACGACAGATGTTCTCATGAAAGGACTTAGTTGTGGAACCATTGCGACGAGGTTAGCTTAAAAGGGTTAAACGGGACAAAGGACATGGAGAGTTTATATTGGTTCGTCCCCTTGCGGTGAAGGTAAAAGCCTACTCCATTTTGAGGTGATATTGCTAGGGTTTCGATTGCCAGGGAGCAAACACGCTTTGCCTGGCTTTTGACTTGTTGTTTCTTGCCCTAAGCCGCTGCCGAGTCGTCCCGTTATATACAGGGGTTGACGCCCTGCGGCCTACAGAGTCTTGGCCGTCTCATACAAATGTGTCCGGCTCGGTGACTTGTCTTACATGCCTGACAATACAAGTTCACATATACATGGTGGTTTACACTTACAGGCCATAAGCCGCCTCTGGATTTGGGCCTTTTAACAAGCCTATCTATGAACCGCCATCCTTAGTATACTCTTGGGCTTCATTTAGATGAACCGCCATAATGGATGACCCTGACCCTCCTGGGCGGGTCATATCTGATAGTCATATCCCCAAAAGAATGGGACTGCATAGAAAGATGATGGCCCTTGTGCGGTCTCGAAGAATCATGCCATCACCTCATGTACCTTCCTCCTTCAATCACGACCCAGCGGCGGTGGCATCAATCGCCCATGAGATTTTGGTTGCATCATCATTTCATGTGCTTTTCGTTTCGCACTATCCACCATAGGAGACTATTGGGGAACGTAGTAATTTCAAAAAAATCCTACGCACACACAGGATCATGGTGATGTATAGCAACAAGAGGGGAGAGTGTGTCTACGTACCCTCGTAGACCGAATGCGGAAGCGTTAGCACAATGCGGTTGATGTAGTCGTACGTCTTCATGATCCGACCCATCCAAGTACCGAACGCACGGCACCTCCGAGTTCTGCACACGTTCAACTCGATGACGTCCCGCGAGCTCCGATCCAGCAAAGCTTCACAGGAGAGTTTCATCAGCACGACGGCGTGGTGACGGTGATGATGATTCTACCGACGCAGGGCTTCGCCTAAGCACCGCTACGATATGATTGAGGTGGATTATGGTGGAGGGGGGCACCGCACACGGCTAAGAGATCAATGATCAATTGTTGTGTCTCTGTGGTGCCCCCTGCCCCCGTATATAAAGGAGCAAGGGGGTGGAGGCGGCCGGCCAGGGAGAGGCGCGCCAAGGGGGAGTCCTACTCCCACTAGGAGTAGGACTCCTCCTATTCCTAGTAGGAGTAGGAGACGGGGAAGGAAAGGGAGAGGAGGAGAAGGAAAGAGGGGGCCGGCCCCCCTTGCCCTAAACCAATTCGGTTTTAGCCTTGGGGGGCATGCCCCACACTCCCCTTGTTGCCCTCTATTTCCACTAAGGCCCATGTAGGCCCATTAAGCCCCCGGGTGGTACTCCGGTACATGTCCGAAACCTTCCGGAACCTTTCCGGTGTCCGAACATAGTCGTCCAATATATTGATCTTTACGTCTCGACTATTTCGAGACTCCTCGTCATGTCCGTGATCATATCCGGGACTCCGAACTACCTTCGGTATATCAAAACACAAAAACTCATAATACCGATCATCACCGAACTTTAAGCGTGCGGACCCTACGGGTTCGAGAACTATGTAGACATGACCGAGACACGTCTCCGATCAATAACCAATAGCGGAACCTGGATGCTCATATTGGCTCCCACATATTCTACGAAGATCTTTATCGGTCAGGCCGCATAACAACATACGTTGTTCCCTTTGTCATCGGTATGTTACTTGCCCGAGATTCGATCGTCGGTATCTCAATACCTAGTTCAATCTCGTTACCGGCAAGTCTCTTTGCTCGTTCCGTGATACATCATCCCGCAACTAACTTATTAGTTACAATGCTTGCAAGGCTTATAGTGATGTGCATTACCGAGAGGGCCCAGAGATACCTCTCCGACAATTGGAGTGACAAATCCTAATCTCAAAATACGCCAACTCAACAAGTACCTTCGGAGACACCTGTAGAACACCTTTATAATCACCCAGTTACGTTGTGACGTTTGGTAGCACACAAAGTGTTCCTCCGGTAAACGGGAGTTGCATAATCTCATAGTCATAGGAACATGTATAAGTCATGAAGAAAACAATAGCAACATAGTAAACGATCAAGTGCTAAGCTAACGGAATGGGTCAAGTCAATCACATCATTCTTCTAATGATGTGATCCCATTAATCAAATGACAACTCATGTATATGGTTAGGAAACTTAACCATCTTTAATCAACGAGCTAGTCAAGTAGAGGCATACTAGTGATACTCTGTTTGTCTATGTATTCACACATGTATCATGTTTCCGGTTAATACAATTCTAGTATTAGCATGAATAATAAACATTTATCATGATATAAGGAAATAAATAATAACTTTATTATTGCCTCTAGGGCATATTTCCTTCAGTCTCCCACTTGCACTAGAGTCAACAATCTAAATTACACAGTAATGATTCTAACACCTATGGAACCTTGGTGCTGATCATGTTTTGCTCGTGGAAAAGGAATTTAAATTGTGATTACCGGTAGGGTTGGAAAGCAAAGACAACAGAGGATGAGAAGGGATCTTTCCAGGATCGAGAAGCCCGCAATTCCCTTTGTGACGCAGAAAAGCCGGCGTGGAATAGTCACGCAGGGTAAATTGGGTTCGTACAACGTCGAGCGGAGCCGGTAATATTCATCGTATTAAGATATTAAACGCCGTCAGTTTTTTTTTTCTCGGATACGAGACATATCCTTCCGAGCTGTGGTCAAGTCGCTGCAATCTTTGTTTTTCTTTCGATCGACGTGAAGCTTGCAAAATAATGGGAACACCCATCTGTTCGTACGAGCCAACAGCAACAATCATACTACTTCAATTAGTACCCTGCCACGTGATGGCCAAATTGATCCACAACTCTAAATATTTTATTGGCCCAAAACTGCTACATGGGAGTCAGACAATTCATCACGGTACTAGTTGTTGCTAGTACTCCGTCCGGTCATTTTTACTCTGTACACTAGATTTGCCCAAAGTCAAACTTTGCTAAGTTTGACCAAATTTATGTTAGAAATTGTTAGCATATATAATATCTAATAAATATAATATGAAAATATATTCAAAGATGAATTTAATGATATTGGTGTTGTTATGTGAATGTTTATAATTTTTTATATAAACTTGGTCAAAGTTGAATGAGATTGACTTCGGACAAATCTAATATGCAGAGTAAAAAAGACCAGAGGGAGTATGAAAGTTGTCTGAAGGAAAAAAGACCCGGAGAAGGATTTGGACGTTGACCCGGATTTCTCCTCGACCACGGTGGTCTGCGCTTTGCCTGGCCAATCTGCTTTCGACTCGCGTGGCCTCAAGCTACTGTCTCTACGGCCATGGCCTCGCACAGCCGCTTCTACTGCCGGAGGGTCTACAATCCACCCTTGTGCTGATTGCGTCCTGCCTCAGCCGCTCTCACGGCCCCGAGCCGCCGCCGCTGGGTCACCTTCACCACCAGCTCGCCGAACTGCCCCGAGTGCCCCTACCTGTGCTAAAGTCGTCCATGTCAGCGGGCCGTTTTCTCCGTCGCGGTGCCAAGCCGCCTCTCCGTGTTGATGCGCCGCCAAAGAGCCGCCCCGCCTCAACCCGCCGAGCCGCCGCTGCAGACCTGCCTTCACCACAAGATGCCACCACCGCGATGCACTTCACCCCCGCAAGTTCAAGCACCAACCGGGCCCTCCTTGGGCTGGAGTCACGAGTGCACACCAGTGCGCCTGGCCCTTCGCCGCACGGTCACTGCGGCCGTGGTTCCACCTCGATCTGCGCGGGCGCTTCAAATCGCGGCGAGTTGACTTACCTCCGCCTTGGGCCATCCATGCCTAGTCGGTGCAGTCTGCGCCGCTCGTTTATCCATGAGAGTCACCTCCGCAGTAAGCCGCTCCTACCATCGAGTCGCTCTCCGCTTGCGAACCGCCCGCGTCTGCTACCGCGAGTCGCCTCAGTTTGCCGCTCGCTAAGTCGCCAGGTTGCGCTGCTGCCATCTCGAGCCGCCTCAGTTTGCCGCTCGCCCAAAGCCGCCTTGCCAGGTTACGACTGACGCCGCAGTCCGCTTCAGCCACAGCCGTGGACCTCGCCTTCATCTTCGGTCGTGAGCCGCCCGCCGCCGTCGCCGCATCTCATTCCAGCCTTGAGCTTCCAGCGTCCGCTGCAAGTCACTGCCTCAAGACCCCCAATCCCCATGCGCTAGCAGCACCGACGGCTCGCCAAGTTAGAACCAGGTCAACCCCTCTGCTGCATCACGCTGTTGTTGAAGCCGCGCCCGTGACCGTCCGAGTCACCGTCCCTGTAGCCAGTGCACACACTGGTACCTGTGCAGGAGTTTATGCGCAAGAACGAAGGAAGTACTACTATGTGGCCTACTACTGCCGAAGTTGAAAGTAAATCAGTCCAAAAGCTCATAAAAAATGTGAAGGATAAAGAGGGCGGTGGTCGTTGTATCAGAAGTTTAAAGTTACTACTAAGCACTATTGCATGGAAAAGCCAGAGGAGATGTATTTATCCATTATCAGCGTCCGGTTCATCTGACAAAATATATCAGGTGCTATTGTCTGTATCTACTTTTAGTACATATTTTTTAATCGAAAAACAATTATGTACATTTCTATGTGCAGGACAATATTCATTATGAAGGTGGTGTCATGCTGTGCCTATGAAATATGCGTTAGCATCACCATGCATGGGCCTCCGCGCCCGCTTGCTGTTGAACGCGTGCGCGCAAGACATCACCCGTGCAGCTCGATCTACATCAACTCGCCGAGACCGCGTCCGCGATTGATTCACCGTCCGTGCGGCTTACCGCACTGGCTTACAACCGGCTGTGGCCGGCTCAAGCGTGATTGATTTCAGTTTCACCATGGTGATCATCAAACTCCGCGGTGGATAAATATCAGGTGAAATCCATCCGACGTATTTTTATATTACATATTGCTTTCTTTAAAAAAGAGCAATTACTCTGGCTTGCAAGTTATCTAATGCAGGGCAAGTGGTCTACTGCAAAAGGGACTATTATATTACTGAGCTCACATTGGTTTATATCACGATCAAATATGAAGAATCTCAAAACAACTCCTTCAGTCGCCATGAGACTCGGGGGTTATGATCACATGACTCAGTAAATGATTGCCAGTTTAAAGACAGATTCAAGAACTCTGGATCAGTGGAGGGAAGATAACCTGGTCCCAGAGGCTACTTCCTTATTGGCGAATATTTAAAGGCCGTCAGAAAATTTCTAGCTTAAAAAGAAGGATTCCGGTTCAAAATCCGGTTCAAGGGAAATCTGTCTCGCACAAAGCGCTGAAGGTAAACCGATCTACCACAAAGCTTTGAAACTCTCAATATCCGGTTCAAAATTCCGGTTCAAGAAGAATTTATCTCTCGCAAAGCTCGAGTTCCCAGGAAACCAAAGAGAGTCTGTTGCAAGGCACAACTCAAACATAGGTACCCTACTTCAAAAGAACATTGGGGGTTGATTGTATTTGAATCTAGCTTAACCCCTTTTGGGTCCGACTTTCATCGTATTCGAATTAGAGTCGTTAAAAAAGTATCAAGGTCATTTGGGGGCTTCCTGTTCAAACATAGGTCGTATTCGAACCAAAGAGAACATAATTGTCGGTACCCTCTTGATCGGCGCAATGCCAAACCCACTAGGGGGCTTCTTGATCGCATTCGAATCATAGCTTAACCCCTTTCGGGTCCGACTTTGATTGTATTTGAATCAGAGTCGTTAAAAAACTCTCAAGGCCATTTGGGGGCTTCCTTTTCAAACATATGTCGTATTCGAACCAAAGAGAACATAGCTGTCGGTACCCTCTTGATCGGCGCAACGCCAAAACCACTAGGGGGCTTCTTGATCGTATTTGAATCCTAGCTTAACCCCTTTTGGTCTGGTTTACTGATCGTATTCGATTCAGAAGCCTCATTTTTTCTATGTTTGGCTTAAGTTTTTTGAAAACAATCTTTGGTTTTGTCTTGAGACCTTTTTTGTTCATATCTGAAGCATATATGTGGTTTTGATTAACCCGGCTTGGCTTTGGATGATAAGTCGCCATCATATGACAATCATAAACATTTGGAAGTTTTGGCTTCTAAAGATTGGGTTATCACCCTTACTATGCGGGTCACATAAACCGGCGGTGCAAATTCAATATCACAGGGTTCTTGTGATCTACTTGTGTTAAGGATAAGACTACATTTGGGTGGTTATCCGCCCTGGCTTTTGACATTAAGTTGCCAGGGCAGATGTTGTTTAAACTCTGTGCAGGATTTGCAAAACTATGATTTATATAAATGCTTAAGTCCAAGCTCATCATTAAAATTGATGCTTCAAAATGATTATCCGTTCTAGATTTTCTCAAAGGCTATAAATAGCCGGGTTATAAAAAATTCCGGTTTACAATGTAGGTGTATTCAATCGCCGTCGGCCAAGAGTCGTCGGGTATTTAAACTCCGGATTTACTTATCAACAGATAAGGTATTCAAAATCGCTTTGGCGCAATGGCTATTATTTTATCAATGGATATAATTTATTTCACAATGGAAGGAATAGTCCCGAGCCGTTGTAGGCTTACGACCCGACACTTGGGGGCTAGATTATTCAAATTAAAATTATATCAAATATGCAAGTCCCATGTCACTGCCAGCATGGCACAACGGCACTTGGGGGCTAATGCAAAGTCATTCTTTGGCTCACTTTATTGAAGATCCGACTCATCACATTATAATGAGTCGCCCTTGGGGGCTACCAATTGCTCATGTCAAAAATTTAAGGTACACAAGTCTTATTCCATTATATTGAAGGGTCCACTACTCAGTTGGTAAAGCACAAAGCTCTTAACCTTGTGGACGTGGGTTCAAGCCCCATGATGGGGGTTACATCATATGATGTTCTTTTCAAAAGAAGTATATATAAAGTCCCAGCTCAATATTATCTTACTGAGCCGGCCCTTGGGGGCTGCACGTTGTTGTTCAAGTCTACATGATCATATTTATAAAGTCCCTGCTCATTATTGCATAATGACCCGGCCCTTGGGGGCTACGCTGGTTAAAGTTTTTATGAGCATAAGGCAATTACAAGTCCCAGGTTGCTGCAAGCATGACAACCCGGCACTTGGGGGCTACATATGAGGAATACTTAGTTCTGACTAGTGATTGAGATGAACAACATGGATTTCTTCAAAGTGGTAATATTTATATTGAAGCAAGTCTTAACTCATCACTTTACTCTGCTCAAGACTTGGAGGCTACAGGTAACACGGATATAAGGAGAAATATTTTCAAAATCTCAGTTTTTGAGCAAACCAGATTGACCAGGCGTCACTAATCATTATGACCCGGTGTCTGCAACAATCATAACCCGGCGTCGACAACAACTATGATTCGGTGCTATCAATATTTACAAACCGGCAATTTTGGTAATATTAAACCAACAAGTTCTACATCTTCAAACCGGCTGAATATCATATGAGTATTTCAAGACCAATATTTCTTAAGCCGACGCTTTGGAAGCAGGCTCAAGTGGATTATTCTTGACAATATTTCTCTGTGAGAAACCAACGTCAACGATTTGAGTATGAAGCTAGCTTATTGACCCGGATTTTCTAGAAGGAGGAAATGACAAGGACTTAAGGATGACCAGGTGCCGATTTATAAAAATTCTTAACCCGGAGCACAGCCTGTCAATTTTGTTCTTGTGTTTATTTTGCAGCATAAGTTTACCATGGATAAATCCAAGCTAAACTGGGGGCTAATGTCGGGGATATACCCCGCGGTATGACCCGGACGGAATTATGACCCGGCCGGACTTGGCGACTCACCAGAGACCTGGCTGGAGCTTGGCAACTCACTGGCAACCCGCCCGGACCTGGCGATTTACAGGCAACCCACTTGAGCATTGTGACTCACTGGAGACCCGGCGGGCGGATCATACGGATGACAAGGCCCAAGGACCAGTAGGCCGGCTTATACTCTGGTGGGCCGGCTTAAGAGAAAGTATAAGGAATATTCCCTTATAAAGGAAGCAAGACTAGGACTCCACTTGTAACAGAGTAATCCTAATCCTACTAGGACTAGTCATGTAACCCGCCCTTTCAACTTATATAAGGAGGGGCAGGGCTCCCCAAAGAGGGATAAGCAAGAAGAAACAATCTCTAGGGTTAGACACAAAGAGCCGGCTTACCGGCGACTCCCTCGTGATCATAATGAGACCTAGCCACAAACAGCATGTAGGGCTATTACCGGATGATGTTTCCCGGGGCCCGAAGCTGTCTAAAATCCTCGTCTTGTGTTGCGTCTCTTGATTCCGCTCAACTCCTCTTAAGCTACTACAAAGATGCATTGGCCTCACGACTAAGTCCTCACACTAGGACATCTGTCGTGAATATTCCACGACAGGTGTGCAACATTCAGATCTGTATGTATCTTGCAAATATCTATGTCTCCCACCTGGACTCGATCCCGGATGGAGTTGAAGCGTCTCTTGATGTGCTTGATTCTCTTGTGAAATCTGGATTCCTTTGCCAAGGCAATTGCACCAGTATTGTCACAAAAGATTTTCATTGGACCCGATGCACTAGGTATGACACCTAGATCGGATATGAACTCCTTCATCCAGACTCCTTCATTTGCTGCTTCCGAAGCAGCAATGTACTCCGCTTCACATGTAGATCCCGCCACGACGCTCTGTTTAGAACTGCTCCAACTGATAGCTCTGCCGTTTAATATAAACATGTATCCGGTTTGCGATTTAGAATCGTCCGGATCAGTGTCAAAGCTTGCATCAACATAACCATTTACGATGAGCTCTTTGTCACCTACATAAACGAGAAACATATCCTTAGTCCTTTTTAGGTACTTCAGGATGTTCTTGACCGCTGTCCAGTGATCCACTCCTAGATTATTTTGGTACCATCCTGCTAAACTAATAGCAAGGCACACATTAGGTCTGGTACACAACATTGCATACATGATAGAGCCTATGGCTGAAGCATAGGGAACATCTTTCATTTTCTCTCTATCTTCTGCAGTGGTCGGGCATTGAGTCTTACTCAACTTCACACCTTGTAACACAAGAAAGAACCCTTTCTTTGACTGATCCATTTTGAACTTCTTCAAAACTTTGTCAAGGTATGTGCTTTGTGAAAGTCCAATTAAGCGTCTTGATCTATCTCTACAGATCTTGATGCCCAATATGTAAGCAGCTTCACCGAGGTCCTTCATTGAAAAACTCTTATTCAAGTATCCTTTTATGCTATCCAGAAATTCTATATCATTTCCAATCAACAATATGTCATCCACATATAATATTAGAAATGCTACAGAGCTCCCACTCACTTTCTTGTAAATATAGGCTTCTCCAAAAGTCTGTATAAAACCATATGCTTTGATCACACTATCAAAGCGTTTATTCCAACTTCGAGAAGCTTGCACCAGTCCATAAATGGATCGCTGGAGCTTGCATACTTTGTTAGTACCTTTTGGATCGATAAAACCTTCAGGTTGCATCATATACAACTCTTCTTCCAGAAATCCATTCAGGAATGCAGTCTTTACATCCATTTGCCAAATTTCATAATCATAAAATGCGGCAACAGCTAACATGATTCGGACGGACTTAAGCATCGCTACGGGTGAGAAGGTCTCATTGTAGTCAACTCCTTGAACTTGTTGAAAACCTTTCGCAACAAGTCGAGCTTTGTAGACAGTAACATTACCATCAGCGTATGTCTTCTTCTTGAAGATCCATTTATTCTCGATGGCTTGACGATCATCGAGCAAGTCAACCAAAGTCCACACTTTGTTCTCATACATGGATCCTATCTCAGATTTCATGGCCTCAAGCCATTTTGCGGAATCTGGGCTCATCATCGCTTCCTCATAGTTCGTAGGTTCCTCATGGTCTAGTAACATGACCTCCAGAACAGGATTACTGTACCAGTCTGGTGCGGATCTTGCTGTGGTTGACCTATGAGGTTCGGTAGTAACTTGATCTGAAGTTGCATGATCATCATCATTGGCTTCCTCACTAATTGGTGTAGGTGTCATAGGAACCAGTTTCTATGATGAACTACTTTCCAATAAGGGAGTAGGTACAGTTACTCCTCCCACTCACTTCTTTTGAGAGAAACTCATTCTCTAGAAAGGATCCATTCTTAGCAATGAATGTTTTGCCTTCGGATCTGTGATAGAAGGTGTACCCAACAATTTCCTTTGGGTATCCTATGAAGACACATTTCTCCGATTTGGGTTCGAGCTTATCAGGTTGAAGCTTTTTCACATAAGCATCGCAGCCCCAAACTTTAAGAAACGACAACTTTTGTTTATTGCCAAACCACAATTCATAAGGTATCGTCTCAATGGATTTTGATGGTGCCCTATTTAACGTGAATGCAGCCGTCTCTAAAGTATAACCCCAAAACGATAGCGGTAAATCAGTAAGAGACATCATAGATCACACCATATCTAGTAAAGTACGATTACGACGTTCGGACACACCATTACGCTGTTGTGTTCCAGGTGGCGTGAGTTGCGAAACTATTCTGCATTGTTTCAAATGTAGACCAAACTCGTAACTCAAATATTATCCCCCACGATCAGATCGTAGAAACTTTATTTTCTTGTTACGATGACTTTCCACTTCACTCTGAAATTCTTTGAACTTTTCAAATGTTTCAGACTTATGTTTCATTAAGTAGATATACCCTTATCTGCTCAAATCATCTGTGAAGGTGAAAAAATAACGATACCCGCCGCGAGCCTCAATATTCATTGGACCACATACATCAGTATGTATGATCTCCAACAAATCTGTTGCTCGCTCCATTGTGAGAACGGCGTTTTAGTCATCTTGCCCGTGAGGCATGGTTCGCAAGTACCAAGTGATTCATAATAAAGTGATTCCAAAAGTCCATTAGTATGGAGTTTCTTCATGCGCTTTACACCAATATGACCCAAATGGCAGTGCCACAAATAAGTTGCACTATCGTTATCAACTATGCGTGTTTTGGCTTCAACATTATGAATATGTGTGTCACTACTATTGAGATTTAACACAAATAGACCACTCTTCAAGGGTGCATCACCATAAAAGATATTACTCATATAAATGGAACAACCATTATTCTCAGATTTAAATGAATAACCGTCTCGCATCAAACAAGATCCAGATATAATGTTCATGCTCAACGCTGGCACCAAATAACAATTATTCGTGTCTAAAACTAATCCCGAAGGTAGATGTAGAGGTAGCGTGCCGACGGAGATCACATCGACTTTGGAACCATTTCCCACACGCATCGTCACCTCGTCCTTAGCCAGTCTCCGCTTAATCCATAGTCCCTGTTTCAAGTTGCAAATATTAGCAACAGAACCAGTATCAAATACCAAGGTGCTACTGCGAGCTCTGGTAAGGTACACATCAATAACATGTATATCACATATACCTTTGTTCACCTTGCCATCCTTCTTATCTGCCAAATACTTGGGGCAGTTCCGCTTCTAGTGACCAGTCTGTTTGCAGTAGAAGTACTCAGTCTTAGGCTTAGGTCCAGACTTCGGTTTCTTCTCCTGAGCAGCAACTTGTTTGTTGTTCTTCTTGAAGTTCCCCTTCTTCTTCCCTTTAACCTTTTTCTTGAAACTGGTGGTCTTGTTGACCATCAACACTTGATGCTCCTTCTTGATTTCTACCTCCCCTGCCTTTAGTATTGTGAAGAGCTCTGGAATTGTCTTATTCATCCCTTGCATATTATAGTTCATCACGAAGCTCTTGTAGCTTGGTGGCAGTGATTGAAGAACTCTGTCAATGACACTATCAACAGGAAGATTAACTCCCACTTGAGTCAAGTGATTATGATACCCAGACATTTTGAGTATATGTTCACTAATAGAACTATTCTCCTCCATCTTGCAGCTATAGAACTTATTGGAGACTTCATATCTCTCAATCCGGGCATTTGCTTGAAATATTAACTTCAACTCCTGGAACATCTCATATGCTCCATGACGTTCAAAACGTCGTTGAAGTCCCGATTCTAAGCCGTAAAGCATGGCACACTGAACTATCGAGTAGTCATCAGCTTTGCTCTGCCAGACATTCATAACATCTGGTGTTGCTCCAGCAGCAGGCGTGGCACCCAACGGTGCTTCCAGGACATAATTCTTCTGTGCAGCAATGAGGATAATCCTCAAGTTACGGACCCGGTCCGTGTAATTGCTACCATCATCTTTCAACTTTGCTTTCTCAAGGAACGCATTAAAATTCAACGGAACAACAGCATGGGTCATCTATCTACAATCAAACATAAACAAGCAAGATACTATCAGGTACTAAGTTCATGATAAATTTAAGTTTAATTAATCATATTACTTAAGAACTTCCACTTAGATAGACATCCCTCTAATCATCTAAGTGATCACGTGACCCAAATCAACTAAACCATCACCGATCATCACGTGAAATGGGGTAGTTTTCAATGGTGAAGATCACTATGTTGATCATATCTACTATATGATTCACGCTCAACCTTTCGGTCTCAGTGTTCCGAGGCCATATCTGCATATGCTAGGCTCGTCAAGTCTAACCCGAGTATTCTGCGTGTGTAAAATTTTCTTACACCCGTTGTAGATGAACGTTGAGCTTATCACACCCGATCATCACGTTGTGTCTCGGCACGACGAACTTTGGCAACGGTGCATACTCAGGGAGAACACTTTTACCTTGAAATTTAGTGAGAGATCATCTTATAATGCTACCGTCAAACAAAGCAGAATAAGATGTATAAAGGATAAACATCACATACAATCAATATAAGTGATATGATATGTCCATCATCATCTTGTGCCTTTGATCTCCATATCCAAAGCACCGTCATGATCACCATTGTCACCGGCGCGACACCTTGATCTCCATCGTAGCATCGTTGTCGTCTCGCCAACTATTGCTTCTACGACTATCGCTATAGCTTAGTGATAAAGTAAAGCAATTACAGGGCGATTGCATTACATACAATAAAGCGACAACCATATGGCTCCTGCCAGTTGCCGATAACTCCGTTACAAAACATGATCATCTCATACAATAAATATAGCATCATGTATGGACCATATCACATCACAACATGCCCTGCAAAAACAAGTTAGACGTCCTCTACTTTGTTGTTGCAAGTTTTACATGGCTGCTACGGGCTGAGCAAGAACCGTTCTTACCTATGCATCAAAACAACGATAGTTTGTCAAGTTAGTGTTGTTTTAACCTTCGCAAGGACCGGGCATAGCCACACTCGGTTCAACTAAAGTTGGAGAAACTAACACCCGCCAGCCACCTATGTGCAAAGCACGTCGGTAGAACCAGTCTCGCGTAAGCGTACGCGTAATGTCGGTTAGGGCCGCTTCATCCAACAATACCACCGAACCAAAGTATGACATGCTGGTAAGCAGTATGACTTGTATCGCCCACAACTCACTTGTGTTCTACTCGTGCATATAACATCGACGCATAAACCTGGCTCGGATTCCACTGTTGGGGAACGTAGTAATTTAAAAAAAATCCTATGCACACACTGGGTCATGGTGATGTATAGCAACGAGAGGGGAGAGTGTGTCTAGGTACCCTCGTAGACCGAATGCGGAAGCGTTAGCACAACGTGGTTGATGTAGTCGTGCGTCTTCACGATCCGACCTATCCAAGTACCGAATGCACGGTACCTCCGAATTCTGCACACGTTCAACTCGATGACGTCCCGCGAGCTCCGATCCAGCAAAGCTTCACAGGAGAGTTTCATCAGCACAACGGCGTGGTGACGGTGATGATGATGCTACCAACGCAGGGCTTCGCCTAAGCACCGCTACGATATGATCGAGGTGGATTATGGTGGAGGGGGGCACCGCACACGGCTAAGAGATCAATGATCAATTGTTGTGTCTCTGGGGTGCCCCCTGCCCCCGTATATAAAGGAGCAAGGGGGGAGGCGGCCGGCCAGGGAGAGGCGCACCAAGGGGGAGTCCTACTCCCACTAGGAGTAGGACTCCTCCTATTCCTAGTAGGAGTAGGAGAGGGGGAAGGAAAGGGAGAGGAGGAGAAGGAAAGAGGGGGGCGGCCCCCTTGCCCTAAACCAATTCAGTTTGGGCCTTGGGGAGGCGCGCCCCACACTCCCCTTCCTGCCCTATATTTCCACTAAGGCCCATGCAGGCCCATTAATCCCTCGGGGGGGTTCCGGTAACCCCCCGGTACTCCGGTATATGTCTGAAACCTTTCGAAACCTTTCCGGTGTCTGAACATAGTCGTCCAATATATCGATCTTTACGTCTCAACCATTTCGAGACTCCTGGTCATGTCTGTGATCATATCCGGGACTCCAAACTACCTTTGGTACATCAAAACACAAAAACTCATAATACTGATCGTCACCGAACTTTAAGCGTGTGGACCCTACGGGTTTGAGAACTATGTAGACATGATCGAGACACATCTCCGGTCAATAACCAATAGCGGAAACTGGATGCTCATATTGTCTCCCACATATTCTACGAAGATCTTTATCGTCAAACCGCATAACAACATCCGTTGTTCCCTTTGTCATCGGTATGTTACTTGCCCGAGATTCGATCGTCGGTATCTCAATACCTAGTTCAATCTCGTTACCGGCAAGTCTCTTTACTCGTTCCGTAATACATCATCCCGCAACTAACTCATTAGTTACAATGCTTGCAAGGCTTATAGTGATGTGCATTACCGAGTGGGCCCAGAGATACCTCTCCGACAATCGGAGTGACAAATCCTAATCTCGAAATACGCCAACTCAACAAGTACCTTCGGAGACACCTATAGAGCACCTTTATAATCACCCAGTTACCTTGTGACGTTTGGTAGCACACAAAGTGTTCCTCTAGTAAACAGGAGTTGCATAACCTCATAGTCATAGGAACATGTATAAGTCATGAAGAAAGCAATAGCAACATACTAAACGATCAAGTGCTAAGCTAACGGAATGGGTCAAGTCAATCACATCATTCTCCTAATGATGTGATCCCATTAATCAAATGGCAACTCATGTCTATGGCTAGGAAACATAACCATCTTTGATCAACGAGCTAGTCAAGTAGAGGCATACTAGTGACACTCTGTTTGTCTATGTATTCACACATGTATCAGGTTTTCGGTTAATACAATTCTAGCATGAATAATAAACATTTATCATGATATAAGGAAATAAATAATAACTTTATTATCGCCTCTAGGGCATATTTCCTTCAGAGACCACACTCTTCCCCTTCTCGACCAACCTTTGGATGTTGTTGTATGTTCAATAATGTATCGATGTAACCACAAAGGTACCGGCATTATGCTTCCACTGACAGTGCTAGTTTGCCATGATATACCCCGTTCCGCACGTGCTAGTTCCGCTAGAGTCATGATGACAGGGAGCCAAACATGAAAATACATTCATCATGCAAATGTATGATCCATTCTGTACCAGTGTTGGTGATAGTTTCCACCTTGGGAATGCTCCATATACCCGCCATAGCCGTCCATAGTCATTGTGCCAAGGGCAGCTGCATAGGGCGTGGAACAAGTCCTCGCATTCCAAACCACAAAGAACACCACATCATTTAATTAGGATCTAACTAATCATGATAGAGCACATGCATTTTTCTTGATTTTGAAAAGTGTGCATTGTTCTTCTTTGATTACGCACCTCATGGATCAAGTTTAGTTAGCCCACAAGTTCGTTTAATTAGGATCTAACTAAATATCGTAGACCACGTGCATTGTTCTTGATTTAAAAAAGTGAATTGTTCTTCTTTGATTACGCACCTCATGGATCCAATTTAGTTAGCCCACCAGTTTGTTTAATTAGCATCTAACTAACCATCATAGGAATGCATCATGTTCAATTAGCCCACCAGCATAGCATGTATAGAGACTTAGGGTGACTGAGTGTGCACAGCACAGGAGCCGACATGCATGTGATGTTGTGACCGACTTAATAGTCACGTCTCTCCTTTTTTTCTCGTGTATCATCGTGTCCCAAAACCCCGCCTTTGATTATGGTGACTAATGCCTTTGATGGTGCAACGTCATCCTTTGATATTCACGGCACCCCCCCCCACACACACACAATCTTTGGGAGTTAATTCCTTTCGGGTCTTTAGATCATTAATAATTCCTTCCGGGCCATGATCTAATTTGCTTGAGCCATACATGTTCCCTACTTTATCGAATGTTTCTCTTCATTCCCTCCTTTATCAAGTCTTTCTCTTTGTTCTTTCTGTTTCTTGGATTCTGTGGATGCTTGTTGATTTTTCACGAAATTTAAAAACATAATAAATTGGTGGGATTAGGTGTAAAAGATCAAGGTGGTACTATTTAATTGGCTAATGAACCCTCCAATCGACTGGAAAAAAGATGTGGAGCATGCCCCTCACCCACGTAGGGGACGGATGGAATTTTTAGAGAAACTCAACATCCTTTATTAGTAGGTATAGATTTATATAAAACTTGCATCTCTGAAATATGTAGAGGAGGGCGTTTTTTTGGGGGGGGGGGGGGATTGATGGACCCCGTTACAATGTTTGAGGATGGTTCGTGCACGGTTTCTGAGTTCAAGGACAGATTCACAACTTCAATGGCCATGTGTGCATTCTATTCTTAGTCAACAAACGTAGTAAATGTACCATATACTATCAACAAATCCCGTGTAACATACTAGAATTACAAACATTGTGGCATTACTTCGGCGTATCTGCAACGACTCTGGCAACTAACAACCATATAAACTTGTAAAACCTTCTACATCACCGTTGCAACAGTACACACATGACTAGTCCTTCCCATGAAAATATCATAAATGAAGCAGCATGCAAAACTATATGATATTTTCGAGAGGCAACGGGACCTCCTAAATTCCCATTAGAGAAAGTAGGTAATTGTCTGTGTGTTGCAATGGGGCATATATATTGGTTCAACATCAATCATGTCCGACATATACCTTACACCCAACATATTCTAATGTAGGAAGTGATTTGATTTGATTGAGTTAATGCAAAAAATGATTTGATTTCCCATGTCAGACATATATCTAAATTATTTGATTTGATTTGATTTGATTGAGTTAATGCAACTATCTTACACCCATAAAATGGGGCGCGGTAAAAGATTTGATTTGATTGAGTTAATGTAGGACGTGGGGGAAGGAAGGCTTCACCAACACACCTACGACCGCCAACTCTCCTTTAATAATAAGATTGTGAAGTAAATTCATATTGTCTTCGGCAGGCACAAAGTAAAAAACAATAATAACATTACGATTCATTCTACACTTATTACAATGCCAAAACATAAGCATACAAGCTCCGCTTGAGAGCGCCGTCAATAGAACAGAAAAGTACGCTCTTTTCTTCACGTTGGAAGGGAGTGAACTTCATCCATCAACTTGTCTCATCATCGGTGCCAATTGTAACTTCTTATCCAAGCTACCACTTTGGGCATCCGCGCTCCTTCCACAAATTTTCTTTGAGTGTATTCCTTATGTAGAAGAGCACAAGAGGTTAGAAGACCACGTAGCTAAGGGTCGCTGTCAAATTGTTGCTTGAAATACACTGCATTTATGGTTTTCTAGACTTTTCCCAACAAACATCCTCCTAACATGTAAACTCAAGGGAAATGCACAAAGAACCACCTTCCATGCCAGTTTAGCTAGAGCACAACCAAATACCAAATGGTCCACATATTCCTTCTAACCACAATTGTGATACCGGTCATTCCTAGACCAACATTCTTTGGTTAGTATGTTTATTTTACTATGCATGGTGGTAGTAGCAGTTAAGCCTTTGGCCTCCTTGTTTCCTTCATATTCTTCAGGTGTGTATCCTGGAACTATTAGAGACCGAAAGAAGATGCCCCACGGATTGATGAACCATTGTATGGGACAATGTCTGTGCCCCAGATGATTACTCCGATACTCAGTTTGTGGTTGATGACTATATTGCATTGGACGTATTTCATGACCCGCTGTGGAAAAATTAGCCATCAAAGCCAAAAAAAAAATTGATCAATAAATAATAAAACAAGTAAAAATTGACAAAACTATATCATAATCCACTGCAGTGACGAACACGGTCTATGTCCCTGTTTGTATTGAGTGTAATTTTTCCGAAGCTCCCTGATATCTACTCCCTCAGTAGTTGCAGAGGGAGCAGCACACAATGCAAGAATTACACTCGATCCAGGATGATTTGGGCTCCAAAAGGATTAGTCTGATGTAACCCCACATCCTTAATTATCTTGAAGGCATATATGCTTAGCCTTCTCACTAGTGCACAAACAATTGAGGCTTGCATTTTCCCTGTAGAAACATAATGCATCAGTAGAACTGTAGAAGACTCAGGATTGGAGGAAAACATGACATTTTCGGAATGGACATAGGCCTAGAAGTTCATAAGATACAACCTATGGTCACTAGGCACTATCTATTATGTGAATACTCTGAGCATAAAACATGGAGCAATTAGACTATCTAGGACGTGCGGCCAAGCATGTTTGTGACCAAAAAGAGCTGATGGATGTCACTCGTGGTGAATACATATATGCTTTGAGAGGACCATTAAAAGACCTGTCTTATCAATATCCATTGACTTCAGAAAACACATACGTTTGATACTGTTTCTATCTCCATCTGGCGGTACATGCAAATTAAGTAAACTGAAACCAAATTAACAGCTACCGTGTACTGAACAAATTAAGGCACAGATATGTATAAGCATATGATCAAGGCTAGCTAGCTATGAGCAAACTGCAGATACTTTGTAGATATAGATAGACGACAGTCCAACCATTTGACCACAATCAAATAGAAATATCGCGGTGTGGTGATTTTGGCTGTCTAACTGAATTCCAGATTCAGTCATCGAAACCGGAACCAAAGATGACGATCAAACAGGCAGCCCAGCCATGACAATTGACAACACTCAGGGCTGGGTACAGTCGAATCAATCGACTTGTGTCCTCTCACCAGAGTACCAGGCAAGCAATGCATATCGATACCATCTAAGCGCGTGTAGACTAGCCTTTGCGATCACTGATGTACAAGCCAGGCAACCATGTCACAGTAGTCTCTGCCCATCTCACCAAAACTGTTCTGTACGTAGATGGGATCGACAGTGGCGAAAATTAACCCGATCGAACCCGATGGTGGCTTCAGAATCAGAGGGCTACGCAATTCTAGTCATGGCATGAATTGGAAACAAAACTTGAGACGAAGCATGGGTTCAATCTCCGGCTGCTGCTGCCTCGTCTCCAGCGGCTGCAGCTCCGGCTGTACGTGGAAGCAAACAATCATGTGAGCAAGACCTCAAACGTAGATTCTCCAAGCTTGTTGACGGTACGTCGGCGACCAGGAAGGAAAGGAAGCTAGGCGAGAAAGAGTAAACAAATTAACCTGCGTCGGCGTCGGCGTCGGCGTCGGCGATCGGCGGGCCGAAGAACTGCATCACGCGTCTGGGAGGCGGCTCATCCAGAATGTCCTCGCGGAGGCCTCGCAGGGTGACCAGGACGCGGCGCAGATTCTCCGAGGCCTCACGGGCGTGCTGAGCCGCCGTGCCGCACCTCTCGGCGGTCGCGACACATGCCTCGACGGCGGTGGCCGCTCCCTCGGGCTCCGATGACATCGGCACGGCGAGAAAACGAGCCAGATCCGGGTGAACACGCTCCGCCTCCGAGCGCGCGTGGTTCAGCCTGTGGAGCGCGTGCGTGACCTCCCTCTTCACGCGGTGGAGCCAGCCCGGGTACCAGGCGTCGCGGTCCTCCTCCCAGCGCAGCGAGAAGGAGTGCATGACATGCTCGGGAGGCTCGGTGCGCAGGAGGAGGTCGATCCCGCAGCCGACGTTGACCAGAAGGCCACAGTTGGGGCGCAGGGCGGCGCCCGGGCCTGGCTCAGCGGCGGCGGCGGCGAGGGGCTCCTCGCGGCGGAGATCGGCGACCCGGTCGCGGTCGAGGTCGAGGGCGACGTAGATGTCGCGGCGGAGGAGACACAGGACCGTCGAGTAGGAGGCCCAATGGGCTATGGCGGCGAGGCGGTTCGCCTCCGCGGCGGCAAGGTCGAGCTGCTGCGCCGCCTGCTCCAGCGTCTGGCGAGCCACCGCGGCGTCGGCGATGATCCAGGAGAGGATGGGGAGGAACTCGTACCAGGTGTGGTCGTCGCCGATCGCCGCCTCCATGACCGCCTCCTTCGCCTCTCTCTCGCGCGCGCGCGGGGCCGGATCAGCGTAAGAACAAAGCAGATGACGTGGAGCAACCGAAGCCTTTCGTTTTGAACCAAGGCGCGGTTGGGGGAGGGCAGCGCGGGCGCCCAAAAGTATCTTTTACCGCAGTAGAAATCCTCTTTTGCTCGCGATGGGTGGTGGGTCCCGGTCTGTCAGCAAAGCAGTAATTATTTCTTTTTTAACTTTTCTTAACGTACACGCGCACTCATACGTACATATATTCATCCCTATAAATGCGTGCCCACACATCTTGTCCCTATGAGCAGGGTTGGATCCACCCCAGCGGGTCGCCCCGGGCCCCCTCTGTATACTGTAGTAATTGGTACAATATTGTGCTACGGTGTACAAAGGAGTTGGGCCGCACGCACACAACCCCACCCCCACCCTCCCCCCCCCCACCCCCGGGTCTGGGGCCTAGATCCGCCACTACCTATGAGCACCTCCAAGAAAACCGAGACGGCATATTCGTAGTCGACGAGAACGTCTCTTCTTAGTAAACACACATAGTTTGTAGGCCTGAAATAAATTCAGAAAAATACGAGTATCAGTGTCAAGTCTAGAATTTAAATTCTCGTAGGCTAAAGAAACCGCTGTCCTTTTAACCATCAAACTACAAGTTGGTTCGCTATTTCCCTTTTTAGTTGAAGAGAGAAGTTTGGACTTTGGACATGTTAATGTTATAGCATCTACAACAAATCCCATATATTACTCACATACATCAGGGCGGAAGACCCGGTAAGTGACCGGTCAAGAAATCATGATCCAGCCGCACCGTCCAAATCGTTCATATACGTTCGGGCTGACCGACACCTCTCATACTCAGCCCGTATCTAGGGCGGATATGGGGAGGCCCAAACCCGCCTAGCCACATTTGTCACGCCGGTCCATGCTCCCCTAGCCCGACACCACAAGTATCTCCATCATATCTACATTCAGACGAAACCCTAGCCACTTGCCACTCCAATCCACTTACAGTCTCTGCCGCTCCGTCCTCCCCCAGCTCCTCGCCAGCGATCTCCAGCCTCCTCTGACATGTCGGGCAGCATATTCGACTCCGACAAGTCTAAATTTGCCGACTGGGAGATCGTCCCGGCAGAGACGAGCTGGAGCTGTCATGTGCCTGGCTATCTGACGCTCCTAGGAGGAATCGTCCCAAATACACGATGACATATGCTTTCATCTGGGCAGTCAAGGCCACTCCGACGAGGAGCCACTAGTGGGCCTTGTCCTTCGGCTGCGTTTAGTAAGTTCTCTTCTTTGCGCCCACAGTTTTGGTTATAGGAATAGGGTTTCAAAGTATATATTGGGGGAAATAAAGGGAAATTTATGGATTAAGTTTAGGGTTTGGATTACAGTTGGGTTTTACAAATTAATTGTCCACAAAGCACTTCCATGCTCTGCCTAATTGGATATGTAGGTTATGTAAAAATTATATTGTTTTAAACTACCACTACTGCAGGATGCTGCTAACGCGACACTATGATCAGAGACCCTTCGAGAAACTGTGTGCGATGCTATAATCGCAAATGATGTTGTATGAAAACCGTTAGAAATGTATAAAACGTTTGCGATGACGGATGCATCAAACACGGTTCAGGTTTTAATTGCATGTGCGACGAAGGGCATACGGTTCAGTTCAATTAACTGTTTGCGATGAGGAGGAACAAAAGAAACGGGCAGCCAGATGAAGGCGTGCGCGATACACAGCATATGGTTCACTCAGATGAACTGTTTGTAATTAGGCAACACAAAAGAAACGGCCAGCCAGATCAAGGTGTGTGTGATTGAGGGCATACACTTCAGAAGGATTAACTGTTTGCAATTAGGCAACAGAACAGAAATGGGTCAGCCAGATCAAAGTGTATGCGGTTGATGGCATACACTTCACATGGATGAAAGTTTTGCGATTAGTCACAATAAACTAAAACAGTTAGATAGATCAACCAGTGTGCGCTAGACGGGCACACACATTTTAATTAAAAAAACATGCGCGATGGTGCTGACATTGCCTATTGTGGTGCACCCTATGGTGCAAACGCCACGTACGTGGCCGAGAAGGCGTACGGCCCACGTTACGCCTTCCGGGAATAGTGCCGCACTTATAACCTTCAGTAAATTTTGAGCATGCGTCCCGTCACAATTTTTTTAGAAGAACAAGGAGGTCGCGTCCCGTCACATTCCAAATTGCAAACCTGTTCACACCGACCAAAACCTAAACGGTTTCCCACTTAGGAGCGTATTACTACGCGGTTATAAATACCACTACTTCAAGATGACTGCACATTCCTCCTCAAATCTTCACCCACAAAAATTCAAAAACAAACAAATCATTCATCATCGTTCCCTTGCGTCCGCCATGGCCAGCGTGAGTTCTGGGTCGAGAGATTGCCATCAGGGAGAGGCGAGCCTGGAAGCGGGAGCATGAGAGATGTCTTGCCTCGCCGCGAAAGCAGCCAACATGTCCCGCCGCACGGCCGTAGCAGCAGAGAGGTCCCGCCGCGCTGCCGAAGTAGCACGGAGGACCCGCCGCGCCGTCGAAACAACAGACTGGTCCGACCGCGCCGCGGAAGCAGAAGAGACGTCCCACCGCGCCGCGAATGCGGCAGAGATGTCCTCCCGCTCCGCGGCGGCCTGGGAAAATGCCTCGCGGGCAGGCGGGGACTCTTACAGGCGCATGTGTGCCCTCGTCCTTAGGCAGATGTATCAGATCTCCAAGTGAGCGAGGTTGCAGGATGACCTGCAAGCCTCGTTTGAACAGTCTACCGACATCATCCGGCAACTAAATGAGAGCAATGCAAAGCTCCGGGCTGAGTGCGACCTGCTGAGGGCGAAGATCGTCGGAAGTGCAGAGCAGCAGGAGCAGACCACTGCCTTGTTGAAGAGGACCGGCCTCATCGTCGAAAAACTTACGGACGAGAATGCCATGCTGCGCATCGAGCGCAGAAGGCTAGTGGAGGAATCCGTAGATGCTCTCGACCAGCATCTTGAGGACAAGAAAGAGGTCGTCGCCGCCCGCCGCGGAGACTAGTTGTCTTCCTTTTTCTTTTGCCCTTGTGTATATCGGGCGTTGCCGCATGTGGCTTTTTAATTATGTTTATAAATATGTAAGACAATTATTATCCAATGTCATCGTCCTTATATTCATCATGCTTGCTACAAGTCATAGTCGATGCTATATAGGTCCGTCGGATCTTACATCAAGATCCGTGCAAAACTTTCTTTTTAGATTTTCATTTTTCTCTCTTACACCTCAATCCAGTGAGACATATAGCCACGCCGTAGAACAGGTGCTCGGGCGCCATTAATGGAGATGCTGGGAGGGAGGTGCGCGGCGGGTAGCGGTCAAAAGGGTTCTTCTCCCGATGAGCATGCGCAGGGATCTGATCAGACGCCTCCCATACTCAAATAGCTACCCCGCACGGCACCTCCTAGCCAATAAAAAAAGGGACACGTGGCCGCACGTAATTTGTAAGTCGAACGCCCACGGTTTTAATAATACTTGTGTTTCTGATTTGTAACGTGACAACACTTGTTCCAAAATGACTTTGTTGATTGTTAATGTGTGCGCCTTCGCAAATCGGACAGAAAAATTACCACATCATGTTGGTGCCATGTCATGAGACCATGCCAAGTTTCATGATTTTCAGGCGTGTTTTGGAATTACAGGATTTAAAAAACCAAGTTTCTCAATCTTTCCGGCCGAGCCAGGATGCCCAGATATTTGAATTTTACTCTCATCTCTTGCATGGGACCTAGAAATTCATCCCAGGACACACATGTGATTTTTCAAACAACTTTGGTGCACTGGAGCATCTGCTTGTAGTTCAAATTTGAATTATGCATATTAAATGCCCAGAAACTCAATTAATGTATAAAAAAGGCCAAACGAACCCGAAATAATTCCAAAATTTAGCATGGTACTACTATTTGGTCTAATCTGGTTGTGTAAAAAAATTAAGGCAGGAGAAGGCAGTGTACGTATGTCGTTTCGCACACTAAGGTGACACGTTCTCTCTCGGAACCACGAGCCTTCTTGAGGAAGCTCCGGTTTGCAAGAAGCTTACACCAAAGCTTGTCTCAATTCGATCAAAAAATTTACCGCAACATATTGGTGCCATGTCATGACACCATGCCAAGTTTCATGATTTTCAGACATGTTTTGGAATTACAGGAATTAAAAAACCAAGTTTCTCAATCTTTCCGGCCAAGCCACGACGCACAGATGTTTAAATTTCACTCTCATCTCTTGCATGGGACCTAGAAATTCACCCAAGGACACACATGTGATTTTTCAAACAACTTTGGTGCACTGGAGCATGTGTTTGCAGTTCAAATTTGAATTATGCACATTAAATGCCCAGAAACTCAATTAATGTACAAAAAAGGCGCAACGAGCCCGCAATAATTCCAAAATTTAGCACGGTACTTCTATTTGGTCTAATCTAGCTGTGTAAAAAAATTAAGGAGGGAGAAGGCAGTGTATGTATGTCGTTTTGCACACGGATGTGACACGTTCCCTCTAGGAACCACGAGCCTTCTTGAGGGAAGCTCCGGTTTGCAAGAAGATTACACCAAAGTTTGTCCCAATTCGGCCAAAAAATTACCACAGCATGTTGGTGCCATGTCATGACACCAAGCCAAGTTTCATGATTTGCACGCATGCTTTGGAATTACAGGAATTAAAAACCCAAGTTTCTCAATCTTTCCGCCCGAGCCACGACGCCCAGATGTTTGAATTTTACTCTCATCTCTTGCATGGGACCTAGAAATTCACCCAAGGACACACATGTGATTTTTCAAACAACTTTGTTGCACTGGAGCCTGTGCTTATAGTCCAAATTTGAATTATGCACATTAAATGCCTAAAAACTCAATTAATGTATAAAAAAGGCAACACGAGCCCGGAATAATTTCAAAATTTAGCACGGTACTTCTATTTGGTCTAATCTGGCTGTGTAAAAAAATAAGACGGGAGAAGATAGTGTACGTATGTCGTTTCGCACACGGAGGTGACACGTTCCCTCTCGGAACCACGAGCCTTCTTGAGGGAAGCTCCGGTTTGCAAGAAGCTTACACCAAAGCTTGTCCCAATTCGACCAAAAAAATTACCGCAACATGTTGGTGCCATGTCATGAGACCATGCCAAGTTTCATGATTTTCAGACACGTTTTGGAATTACAGGTTTAAAAAATCAAGTTTCTCAATCTTTCCGGTCGAGCCACGACGCCCAGATGTTTCAATTTCACTCCCATCTCTTTCATGGGACCTAGAAATTCATCCAAGGACACACATGTGATTTTTAAACAATTTTGGTGCACTGGAGCCTGTGCTTGTAGTTCAAATTCGAATTGTGCACATTAAATGCCAAAAACTCGATTAATGTATAAAAAAGGCGAAACGAGCCCGGAATAATTCCAAAATTTAGGACGGTACTTCTATTTGATCTAATCTGGCTGTGTAAAAAAATAAGGCGGGAGAAGACAGTGTATGTATGTCTTTTCGCACACGGAGGTGACACGTTCCCTCTCAGAACCACGAGCCTTCTTGAGGGAAACTCCGGTTTGCAAGAAGCATACACCAAAGTTTGTCCCAATTCGGCCAAAAAAAATACTGCAACATGTTGGTGCCATGTCATGACACCATGCCATGTTTCATGATTTTCAGGCGTGTTTTGGAATTACAGGAATTAAAAAACCAAGTTTTCAATCTTTCTGACCGAGCCACGGCGCACGGATGTTTGAATTTCACTCTCATCTCTTGCATGTGACCTAGAAATTCAACCAAGCACACACATGTGATTTTTCACACAACTTTGGTGCACTGGAGCCTATGCTTGTAGTTCAGATTTGAATTATGCACATTAAATGCCCAGAAACTCAATTAATACAAAAAAGAAACAAACACAGAATAATTCCAAAATTTAGCACGATACTTCTATTTGGTCTAATCTGCCTGTGTAAAAAAATTAAGACATGAGAATGCAGTGTAAGTATGTCGTTTCGCACACGGAGATGACACGTTCCCTCTCGGAACAAGGAGCCTTCTTGAGGGAAGCTCCAGTTTGCAAGAAGCTTAACCAAAGCTTGTCCCAATTCGGCCGAAAAAATTACTGCAGCATGTTGGTGCCATGTCATGACACCATGCCAAGTTTCATGATTTTCAGCCGTGTTTTGGATTTACAGGAATTAAAAACCAAGTTTCTCAATCATTCCGGCCGAGCCACGACACCTAGATGTTTGAATTTTATTGCCATTTCTTGCATGGGACCTATAAATTCACCCAAAGACACACATGTGATTTTTCAGCAAACTTTAGTGCATTGAAGCATGCTTGTAGTTCAAATTTGAATTATGCACATTAAATGCCCAGAAACTCAATTAATGCATAAAAATGCCAAACGAACCCGGAATAATTCCAAATTTAAACACGACACTCATGTACTAGTTGCATGTTCACTGTACATAAAATGTTCTAGCAATTCACCATCCTTTCCCTCCGTAACACCATTTTATCTTTGCAAACATAATGAAAAAAATCAGGTATATGATACATCTCCAACGTATCTATAATTTTTGATTGTTCCATGCTATTATATTATCAACCTTGGGTATTTTATATGCATTTATATGCTATTTTATATGATTTTTGGGACTAATCTATTAACCCAGAGCCCAGTGCCAGTTTCTGTTGTTTCCTTGTTTTTGAGTTTTACAGAAAAGGAAAATCAAACAGAGTCCAATTGACCTGAAACTTCACGGAACTTATTTTTGGACCAGAAGAAGGCCATGGAGTAAAAGAGTTGGGCCAGAAGAGTCCCAGGCTGCCCATGAGGGTGGGGGCGCGACCACCCCCCTGGGCGCGCCTCCTTATCTTGTGGACAGCCCGGAGACCCCCCCCCCCTCCCTGACTTGTTCTCGACGCCAAAACCTCTTATATATACTGAAACCTCCAGAACATAACCTAGATCAGGAGTTCCGCCGCCGCAAGCCTCTGTAGCCACCGAAAATCAATCTAGACCCGTTTCGGCACCCTACCGGAGGGGGGAATCCCTCTTCGGTGGCCATCTTCATCATCACGGCGCTCTGCATGACGAGGAGGGAGTAGTTCACCCTCGGGGCTGAGGGTATGTGCCAATAGCCATGTGTTTGATCTCTCTCTCTCGTGTTATTGATTCAAAACGATCTTGATGTATCGTGAGCTTTCCTATTATAGTTGGATCTTATGATGTTTCTCCCCCTCTACTCTCTTGTAATGGATTGAGTTTTCCCTTTGAAGTTATCTTATCGGATTGAGTCTTTAAGGATTTGAGAACACTTGATGTATGTCTTGCATGTGCTTATCTGTGGTGACAATGGGATATCACGTGATTCACTTGATGTATGTTTTGGTGATCAACTTACGAGTTCCGTGACCTTGTGGACTTATGCATAGGGGTTGGCACACGTTTTCGTCTTGACTCTCCAGTAGAAACTTTGGGGCACTCTTTGATGTTCTTTATGTTGGTTGAATATATTAATATGAGATTGTGTGATGCATATCGTATAATCATACCCACGGATACTTGAGGTGACATTGGAGTATCCAGGTGACATTAGGGTTTTGGTTGATTGTGTCTTAAGGTGTTATTCTAGTACGAACTCTAGGATAGATTGAAGGAAAGAATAACTTCTTGTTATTTTACTAGGGACTCTTGAATAGATCGATCAGAAATGATAACTTTGAGGTGGTTTCGTACCATACAATAATCTCTTCGTTTGTTCTCCGCTATTAGTGACTTTGGAATGACTCTTTGTTGCATGTTGAGGGATAGTTATATAATCCAGTTATGTTATTATTGTTGGGAGAACTTGCACTAGTGAAAGTATGAACCCTAGGCCTTGTTTCCTAGCATTGCAATACCGTTTTCACTCACTGTTATCATTAGTTACCTTGCTGTTTTTATATTTTCAGATTACAAAAACCTATATCTACCATCCATATTGCACTTGTATCACCATCTCTTCGCCGAACTAGTGCACCTATATAATTTACCATTATATTGGGTGTGTTGGGGACACAAGAGACTCTTTGTTATTTGGTTGCAGGGTTGTTTGAGAGAGACCATCTTCATCCTACGCCTCCCAAGAATTGATAAACCTTAGGCCATCCACTTGAGGGAAATTTTCTACTGTCCTACAAACCTCTGCACTTGGAGGCCCAACAACGTCTATAAGAAGAAGGTTGTGTAGTAGACATCAGTATACCACAAACAGTTTACTAGAAAGAATCGTGTGGGATACGATATAAAATATCTTAGCGCATTGTCTTGTCTGGCTTACGGAGGAAGCTCCGTGTCTATAGTCCACCGCCCCCGCTTGAACCACACTTGCTCGCGAGTTTCTTGCGGCACCGAGCGAAATTTTTTTGCCACCATGGAAATATCTATCTCCCCGCCCCTCCCTCCTACCAAAAGCCACATTTCCACTGTTCCTCCTTGCTTTCCAAGTTCAAACCTTCACTGGTGCTTCCTGGCAGCTCAGCCTCCTTGTCGGTGACCCTTCTTCTTGCAATGCCGCCTCCTCGCCGGCCACCCTTCTTCTTGCGGCACCGCCTCTTCGCAGGTGACCCTTCTTCTTGCAGCGCCGCCTCCTCACCGGCGACGCTTCTTCTTGCTGCGCGACCTCCTCGCCGCCGACCCTTCTTCTTGCTGTGTGGCCTCGTCGATATGGTCAGGTAATCCACACCCCACCCACACCATACTTCTCATTTCCCATCCCACATGCCCCGACTGACAGAGCGACACCTTCCACCGAAATCACTGCCCCCTCCTTCAGTTAAGAGCCTCCCACACCCATTTTACACGCAGTATAACATGGAGCTGAGTAGCATGCGGCCGCACGTGCGAACGAGGTCGCTATGGCTGACATGCGTGTCAACCGCCAGATCTTGCAGGAGCACCTCATCTTCGAGGCCACCGAAAAACACCGTCAGGCGGTTGTCTAATTTAAAATACAGTTCGTGATGTTTTCTCGAGGCCACCGCGAGTGCCTTCTAGTGATCTGTCCTCTGTAATGTTAATATGCAATCTGATGTTCAGTTAACACTTTGGTCCTCTGAAATGTAATGTTCAGTTAACACTTTGGTCCAACAATTGCTACATTTCGTAGTACTGTTCTCAAGCATTCTTTGTTTTGTTAACTGTCTTATCTTCTCATACATGTTTCTACTCTGCAATGTTGTGCTCAGTTAACTATTTTGGTTCATTTGGTCTGGTGTCCATTTAACTGTTTGGTTCAGTTCTGCAGTTTGTCTGTACTCAATACATATTCTACTGATAGTATGGCAACTCTCAGTTAACCTGATCAAGATCTTCCTTATGTGTGTTGTAAGGAAACAATGGGAGACACTGCGGTTTACCATCGAGGTTTTTTCAAGCATGGTCCTTTGGCTAATAGCACATTATTGTGCAGTTGCAGGAATCATTCTAATATTTAGGTTTCTTACAATTTGGTCTTGCACATGTAGGTCCTGCTGTCACACTAGTAGAAAAAGGATCAAATGTGCGACACATTAGTCCCGGTTTGTAACAGAACCGGCACTAATGTGTCCATTAGTGCTGGTTCCAACGGCTAGGAGGGAGGAGCTCTTTAGTACCGGTTCGTGGCGAACCTTTAGCACCGGTTCGTGCCACGAACCGGTACTAATGAGAGTGGTGGCAGGATGTTGTCAGAGTGGGGCCCCTCCAGCACCTTTAGTACCGGTTCATGCCACGAACCGGTACTAAAGGTCGTCCTATATAAACCCTTCGTCCACCAGCACTCTGTTCTTCCCCCTTTCCCCTCTCCCTCTCCTCTGTTCTTCCCTTCTTCCTCTTGAGTTCATCACAAAATAAGCCTCAAATTTGTCAAGATTTGCAAGCCCCCATCCATTCAAATGATCACAAAGGTTAGCAACTTTGTCCTTTCATCTCTCAATGCTAGATTAGCTCTTGCATTGGTTTATATAGTGATTAATTGTGGGTTTTAGTAATTTGGGAGGAATTATATGTGGTAGTATTTGATTTATATGCAAATTGAGGTCAAAATAACACTTAGTTTGCATATGTAGGTGTGGTTTACTTAGTGACTTCTAAATCTCCGTCGTAACCACCATCGATCGCCCGCACCGTCCCATCGCCGGCACCACCTTGTGGTGAGCCTCTTGTTCATGAAATTTTATATAAAATATTGATGTTTGTGTGATTTGGATATATAGTTACTCGTATAATTATCTTACCCGTACGTTGTTTGTTATACATAGTGCCATGGTTTTGATATCCGTCCCCGTCGGCCCTCGCCCTTGTTATGATTCGGATGTGGTATATTCTCTTTTAAAAACTATTTGTTGCATTTCGTGTTTATGACAAATTATGCCCATCAAGCTGACATAGATATTTGTATGTAGGAGGTAGTTGAACCGGAAATTCCAACCGACCCTATTGTCGAGAGGTTAAATTTAGTTGAAAGAGAAAACGAGAATTTGAAAGAAAAATTGAAAAGAATTGAGGGGGAGAAGATGGAATTGGAGTTGCATTTTGCCGATGTCGTCGATGATCACAAGATTAAGATGGAGAAAATGCGCTTGAAGATTAGAAAGATTAGAAAATATGCCATTCATAGTGAGGCTTGGTATCATTATGTTGTTGGATCAATTGTTACCTTAGTTGCGATCTTGATCGCATTTGTTGTTGCATTTAAATTCTTTAGCTAGAGAGTTATTTGTTTGTTGCATTTAAGTGTTGTATGAACTTTATGTATTGTATTAATTTGGTGTTTTCGGTGCTGTGTATTGAAGATGAGCCGGCAATGGATGTACGATGACCGATGCTCTCCCTGGTTCATTAATGTTGTGCATACTTTTCTACTTGCGGCTAAGGCAAACAAGCGGGCGGATGGTTTTATGTCTTGTCCATGTGTTGGCTGTAAGAATGGTCACAATTACTCTACGTCAAGAACCATTCACGTCCACCTGTTTGAGTCCGGTTTCATGCCCCACTATAATGTTTGGACCAAGCATGGAGAAAGAGGGGTTATGATGGAAGACAATGAAGAAGAAGAGGACGATGACAGCTATCCTGGCCATGGGTTCCCTGAATACGATGATACAACAATGAGGGAAGAAGCTGAGCCGGTAATGCGGGAAGAAGCTGAGCCGGCAATGCGGGAAGAAGCTGAAGAAGAGGCATCAGATGAGCCCGTTGATGATCTAGGTTGGGCCATTGCCGATGCAAAGAGAAACTGCGCAAGTGATTTGGAGAAGAAGAAGTTGCAGCGCATGTTAGAGGATCACAAAAAATTGTTGTACCCGAGTTGCATAGGTGACAAGAAAAAGCTGGGCACCACACTGGAATTGCTACAATGGAAGGCAGAGAATGGTGTATCTGACAAGGGATTTGGAAAGTTGCTGGTAATGATAAAGAATATGCTTCCAAAGGACAACGAATTGCCCGAGAGTACGTACGAAGCAAAGAAGGTTGTCTGCCCTCTAGGGTTAGAGGTGCAAAATATACATGCATGCCCTAATGATTGCATCCTCTACCGCGGTGAGTACGAGCATTTGAACGCTTGCCCGGTATGCGGTGCATTGCATTATAAGATCAGCCGCGATGACCCTGGTGATGTCGATGGCGAGCGCCCCAGGAAGAAGATTCCTGCCAAGGTGATGTGGTATGCTCCTATAATACCATGGTTGAAACGTTTGTTCCAAAACAAAGAGCATGCCAAGGCGATGCGATGGCACAGAGAAGACCGTAAGAAAGAGGGAAAGTTGACAGTACCCACTGACGGGTCGCAGTGGAGAAAAATCGAAAGAAAGTATGGGAAGGAGTTTGCAGATGACGCAAGGAACGTATGGTTTGGTCTAAGCGCAGATGGCATTAATCCTTTTGGGGAGCAGAGCAGCAACCATAGCACCTGGCCTGTGACTCTATGTTTGTATAACCTTCCTCCTTGGTTGTGCATGAAGCGGAAGTTCATTATGATGCCAGTGCTCATCCAAGGCCCTAAGCAACCCGGCAACGACATTGATGTGTACCTAAGGCTATTAGTTAAAGAACTCTTACAACTCTGGAATGGAACAGGTGTACGTGCATGGGATGAGCACATGGGGGAAGAATTTGACCTAAAGGCGTTGCTGTTCGTGACCATCAATAATTGGCCTGCTCTCAGTAACCTTGCAGGACAGACAAACAAGGGATACCGCGCATGCACGCACTGTTTGGACGATACCGACAGTATATATTTGGCTAATTGTAAGAAGAATGTGTACCTGGTACATCGTCGATTTCTTCCGAGCAGGCATCCCGTAAGAAAGAAAGGCAAGCATTTCAAAGGTGAGGCGGATCACCGGACGAAGCCTCGCCACCGTACTGGTGCTGATGTACATGATATGGTCAACGATTTGAAGGTGGTCTTTGGAAAGGGTCCTGGTGGACAACCTATTCCGAATGACGCTGACGGACGCGCACCCATGTGGAAGAAGAAATCTATATTTTGGGACCTGCCCTATTGGAAAGACCTAGAGGTCCGCTCCGCAATCGACATGATGCACGTGACGAAGAATCTTTGTGTGACCCTGCTTGGCTTCTTGGGCGTGTATGGGAAGACAAAAGATACACCTGAGGCACGGGAGGACCAGCAACGTATGCACGGAAAAGACGGCATACATCAGGGTCATGCAAGCTACGCTCTTACCAAAGAAGAGAAGAAAATATTCTTTGAATGCCTGCTTAGTATTAAGGTACCGTCTAGCTTCTCGTCGAATATAAAGGGAATAATAAACATGGCAGAGAAAAAGTTCCAGAACCTAAAGTCTCATGACTGCCACGTGATTATGACGCAACTGCTTCCTGTTGCATTGAGGGGGCTTCTACCGGAAAACATTCGATTAGCCATTGTGAAGCTATGTGCATTCCTCAATGCAATCTCTCAGAAGGTAATCGATCCAGAAATCATACCAAGGTTAGAGAATGATTTGGTGCAATGTCTTGTCAGTTTCGAGTTGGTGTTCCCACCATCCTTCTTCAACATCATGACGCACGTCCTAATTCACCTATGCGAAGAGATTAACGTTTTGGGTCCTGTATTTCTACACAATATGTTCCCCTTTGAGAGGTTCATGGGAGTCTTAAAGAAATATGTTCATAACCGTGCTAGGCCAGAAGGAAGCATCTCCAAGGGCCATGAAAATGAGGAGGTCATTGAGTTTTGTATTGACTTTATTCCTGACCTTAAGCCGATTGGTGTTCCTGAATCGCGGCATAAGGGCAGACTGGATGGAAAAGGCACGCTAGGAGGGGAACAAATAACATGTATGGACGAACATTCTCTCACTGAAGCACACTACACAGTTCTACAAAATTCTGCCTTGGTGGCTCCGTATATGGATGAACACAAGAATTTGCTACGCTCCAAACACCCGGAGCGGTCTGATGACTGGATTACACGTGAACAAACCAGGAGTTTCGCCAGCTAGTTGCAGACACGTACCATGCATGACGCCTCTATTCAAGATGACCTGTACTTGCTGTCCCAGTTACCATCTTCGAATATAATGACTTTCAAAGGGTACGAGATAAATGGTAATACATTTTACACGATCGCCCAAGATAAGAAGAGCACCAACGAAAACAGTGGTGTCCGCTTTGATGCAGAAACCAAGACGGGAAAGGAAACATATTATGGTTATATACAGGACATATGGGAACTTGACTATCGACGTGGTTTGAAGGTCCCTCTGTTTTTTAATGGATGTATAGAAGTTGTTTTTTCTGTTTTTAGTGTTAGATGCTTAATTAGTATGAAATAGCATATAGAATTTTGACATATGCAATGATAGCATAATTAGTGTTACATTTGCATATAGTATTTGTTGTCGACGATGCCCGGCCCGCATCCTCGCCGTCGACCCATTCGCGACGACGTCCTGCTTCAGAGGACCCATGTCCGGGACCGGGCTCCACCGGGCTGGCACTGGGAGGTGCTACCTTCAGGGGCGCGACCCTTGGTGAGGAACCCGGCCCCGGGTCCTGTCGTCGACCCTCATCTCCTTTGGCGGCGTTCGCGTGGGACACTTTCGGTGCGGAGGGAGCCGGCCCCGCTGGAGGTGGTACGTCGCCGTGTTAGGGAGGAGGACGAGCACGTCCATCGCTACATAGCTGCTATGGATGCCAGGTTCTCCAATACCTGGCAGGATCTTTGGGGAGATCACCCGAGCTAGGATCCAGTGATGGTTCCTTCATTTTGGTTGTCCACCACCTAGATTACTCTCTAGTATTCGATCTTTATTAGCTAGCTAGCTAGCTAGCTAGTGATGTATTCGATATATAATATTCGAGATGATTTATTCGAGATTATATATATTATTCGAGACGATGTATTCGAGATTATATCTATTATTCGAGACGACGTACTCGAGATTATATTCGGTGATGCTTATTATTTACTATGATTATTGATTCAGTTTTTCCTTATTAATTGATTGCATCCATGCATTGTAATTTGAATATATTTCTTTTGGATTAGTTAAATAAAACCTATGGCGAACAATACCGGCAGAGAGGGAGAAGAGGCCCTGTTCAATATCATACGCAATCCTCGCGGGCCAGATGATCATCAGAATGAAGAAGATTATGACGGCTCCGAATATCTAAACAACACCGGGGAGGGTGATAAGATATTCGATCGCGACGACCGAATTGATGAAGTCATGAACTATGAACATGACGAAGAAAATGTTGATCTTGAAACAATAAAGACCGATGAGGTATATTTATATAAGAAGGCATATGGTGATCATCACATGTTTTAAATGACTTGAAGATATATATTAACGAATCGATCTTTCTTCTTTTAGCCATCCGGATCGGGAAAATCTTCAGGCAGCAGGACAGTACGAGGCCCGAACAAAAAGTTGAAGGAGGGCGTAAAGTACAATATCGAGGCCATCAAACCTAATGGCGAACCATTAGCGCCTAAGAAGATTGCGGACAAGTTCATTCGTCAGTGCGGAGTTCTTGTGAAGGACCAACTCCCGATCTCCCTTCAAGAATGGAGAGAGCCAGCAAAGCCATGTCCAGGACTTACTTTTGTCGACGATAGACAAAAACTTCTGCTTCGGGAAACGCTCATGGAACATTTCACCCTACCAGATCATTTCACAGATGCAGATGTGGAGAAAGTCAAGGACGCTGCTCTTAGGAAGATGGCGGTTGCATTCAACAACCACAAGAATCGTGTATGGGACAAGTACGTCAAGGGAGGAAGGAAGACTCCAGTATTCGAGGGAACACTAGAGAAGCAAAGTGCTCATTGGGACGATTTCGTGAAATTCAAGGATTCGGAATTATCTAAGGAACGGTCGAGAATAAACAAGGCCAATGCCGCAAAAAAGTATAAGTTCCATAAGTTGGGGCCAGGTGGCTGTCAAGGGCCCCGGTGCCCAAGACAGCAGGACCTCGACTACGTAGTGCGTAGTCTCGGGGGATAGGAGCGCTAGGGTTTTTGCCTAGCTGCTCAATGGTGCGGGAGGAGAGGATAGGAGTAGAGGAAGAGGTAGGAGATAATAACTTTATTGCTTGCCCTCAAAGGGTGCTGGTTATACGGTATATAAAGGCCCCATTGGCTGCTAACAAACTAGAAACCTATGCCTAAACTACTCCTTTATTATAGGAACTAATGTATAAGGACCAGGACTCCTGCCCAGCCTACACCTCGCCTGTTGCGGCCAGCGGCTGTCGCTCCTGGCTGCGTGGCCCACGCCTGTAGGTCGTGCCCCACATGACATCTCTCCCCCCCTCGACGAGCAGCTCGTCCTCGAGCTGAAAACCGGGGTAGCGCTTGACGAAACTGTCAAGATCCTCCCATGTAGCTGATGATGCTGCTTCACCCTTCTAGTGGACGAGCAGCTGGCGAACGCCGCGTGCTAGTCGTGCACGAGTCACGCGCTCCGATTCTGGAACAGCCGCCCTGTTGTGGATTGGAGGCAATCCCAGTGGTGCAGTTGGAGGCGTGCCGAAGAACTTCTTGAGGAGGCCCACGTGGAACACGTCATGGAGGCGCGAGCATGCCGGAAGCTCAAGGCGGTAGGCCACGTCGTTGACGACCTCTGAAATGTGGTACGGCCCATAGAAGCGTGGCTTGAGCTTGCCCCTGGTTGGCGGGTTGAGAGAGGATGCGGCACACTGGCGAAGACGAAGCCAGACCCAATCGCCCACGTCATGCCGAATGTCCCGATGGCGTCTGTCGTAGTAGGACTTGTAGACCGCTTGTGCCTGCTGTAGACGATAGCGGACGTCCGCGAGTAACTCGTCGTGCTCCGCCATGCTCCTGGCCACTGCGGCCACCCGTGTATTGCCCGGCTCGTAAGAGCGGATAGTGGGAGGGTCACGGCCATACACAAGCTTGAACGGAGTTTCTTGGGTCGCTGTCTGGTAGGCGGTGTTGTATATGTACTCGGCCCAGGGAAGCCACCGGAGCCACTGCCTGGGACGATCCCCGGTGAGACAACGGAGGTACATCACAATGATCTTGTTAGCAGCCTTCGTTTGGCCATCCGACTGTGGATGAAACGCCGTAGTCATGTGCAGCTTGGTCCCGGTGAGGCGCATGAGCTCCCGCCAAAAAGCCGAGGTGAAGATGGGGTTGCGGTCAGAGACCATGGACTGCGGGACGCCATGGAGACGCACAATCTCAGCGAAGAACACCTGCGCCACTGATTCCGCCGTGTACGGGTGGGCCAGCGCCACAAAGTGGCAGTACTTGCTGAAGCGATCCACCACGGTGAGGATAACAGACTTCCCGCCCACACGAGGGAGCGCTTCTACGAAATCGATGCCGACATCAGTCCACACGGCCGTGGGCACCGGCAGTGGCAGCAGCAGACCGGCTGGGTGCAAGTGCTCGGACTTGTACCGCTGGCAAGTACCACAAGCGCGGACATACTCCTGCACCGTTTTGTGAAGGTTAGGTGCGTGGAAGTCACCGCGGAGACGATGCAGCGTGCGCAGGACACCTTCATTTCCGTCATTGTGCACTGCGGTGAGAAGCTCCTGGAGTAGTGGAGACGTTGGCGGGATGTAGAGGCGGCCGTTAAAAGTGACGAGGCCGTCAGAGAGCGCCCACGGCAGCTGCCGAGCGCTTGCCGTGATATCCTCGTGCAGCGCGACGAGTGCTGGGTCGGTGGACGAAGCTTGCCGTAGGCGGTCGATGAAGTCGAAGTGAGGACCAGATATAGCCATGACCCCCGTCTCTTCCGTGTCGCGGCGGGAAAGGGCATCTGCCACCGTGTTTGTACTATCGGCCTTGTACTCCACAGTGAAATCGAACCCCAGTAGTTTGCCGACCCAGTGGTGCTGCCGAATGGTTGCCAAGCGCTGGTCAAGGAGGAATTTGAGACTGTAGTGGTCAGTTTTTACCACAAATTGGCGCCCCCAGAGGTACGGTCGCCAATGGTGAATAGCGAGCACCAAGCCAATGAGTTCCCGTTCATATGCCGCCAGAGAACAGTGACGAGGTGCGGCCGGCCGGCTGAAGAAAGCCACCGGGTGCTGATCCTGGAGAAGGACGGCCCCGAAACCGTATGTAGACGCGTCACACTCAACGATGAACGGCCGTGTGAAATCGGGCAACGCGAGCACGGGAGCCGTGGTGACCGCCGTCTTGAGGGCGTTAAAAGCTGTTGTCGCCTCCAGTGACCATGAGAAGCCGTCCTTGCGAAGCAGGGCCGTCAGGGGCACGGCGACCACGCCAAACTCCTTGAAAAACTTGCGGTAGTACCCTGCAAGACTGAGAAACCCCCGGACCGTGCGTGCCGAGCGAGGCTGCGGCCAGTCGGCCACGGCCTGCACTTTTTCCGGATCCATGGCTACTCCGGCCGCGGAGATGGTGTGACCCAGGTAGGAGATCGACTCGACGGCGAACGAGCATTTGGACCTCTTGACGAAGAGCCGGTGCTGGTGCAGTACGGTAAAGATGGTGCGCACATGGCGAAGATGATCGGCCCATGACTCGCTGAATATGAGGATGTCGTCAAAGAAGACGAGAACGAAGCGGCGCAGGTACGGCCGCAGCATATCGTTCATGAGTGCCTGGAACGTTGCCGGCGCGTTGCAGAGGCCGAACGGCATCACCAGGAACTCGTAGAGGCCGTCGTGGGTACGGAAGGCGGTCTTTGGGATGTCCTCTGCACGCATCCGCACCTGGTGGTAGCTGAAGCGTAAGTCGAGCTTGGTGAAGAAACGAGCGCGTCGGAGCTCGTCGAGGAGTTCGTCCACCACCGGAATTGGAAACGCATCCTTGATGGTGATGGCGTTCAGGGCGCGGTAGTCGATGCAGAAGCGCCAGGACCCGTCGGGCTTGCGGACCAGCAGTACCGGCGATGAGAATGCAGAACGACTTGCTCGGATGATGCCCTGGGCGAGCATGGCGGCGCACTGACGCTCCAGCTCGTCCTTGTGCGCGGCTGGGTAGCGATACGGACGGACGGCCACCGGGGCGGAGCCGGGCAGCAGGGTGATGCCGTGGTCGCAGCTGCGGAGTGGTGGTACGCCGGAGGGTTCGGCGAAGATGCCGTCAAACTCGGTGATGATTGCGTCGAGGAAATCGCGGCCATTGCATGATTGCAGGGCTGGCCCGTCCGGTCCTACAAGGCCGCGCCAGCAGACCCGATGGCCCCTCCGCCAGAACGTCATGGAGAGGGCGCGGAAATCCCACAGGATCGGTCCAAGTGTCGCCAGCCATTGCGTGCCCAGGACGACGTCGTAGCCTGCGAGCGGCAAGGCGAGGAAATCCTCCGAGAACGCCTCCTGGTCGATGCGGAAGGACACGGCGCGGTATGCGCCCTGGCACGGAACACGCTCACCGTTGGCCACTGTGACACGCATCTTCTCGGTGGTGGGGGATGGCAGTGTAGCACGAGCGGCCGCCTCCTCGGCGATGAAGTTGTGGGTGGAGCCTGAGTCGATCAGGGCGAGGAGGGAGACACCCCTGAGGGTGATATGCATCTGCATGGTCTCGCTCGTGCGCACGCCGGAGATCGCGTGGAGCGAGATCCGAGGGTCGGCCGGCGAGGCATCAGCGGTGGCGGAGGCCGTGTCGTCGTCGTCGTCCGGCGCCAGGTCGAGGAGAAAGATGCGCTGGCAGACGTGGTTGTGGCCCCTGCCAAACTTCTCATTACAATTGAAGCATAGGACCAGGCAACGGCGTTCCTCCATCTCTGTCTGTGACAGGCGTTTGATTGGGCGCCCTTCCGGCAGACTGGGAGCAGGGGGTGCGGCTGGTAGAGCCGGTGCGGGGGGCGCGAGGCGTGGTACGGGCGCCGGCAGGATGCCCTTCTGCTGAAAACGCACCGGTGGCGCGGAGGTGAGTGCGCACTGGTTGCGCAGCTCCAACTTGCGGGCGAGGCTCATGGCGACGGCGAGGGACTGCGGGTTGTGGATTTCCACGTCGAGGCTGAGGGGTGGCTGGAGTCCCGCGGTGAAGATCTGAACCTTCTGTGTCTCTGATAAGATGCCTGCCCGGGGGAGGAGCGCCTCAAACCGCTCCTGGAAGTCGACTACGGATGTTGTGCACTTGCACGCCATTAGTTCGCCCAGCGGGTTAGCGCGTAGAGGTGGCCCGAAGCGGAGGTTGAGCAGCTCGGAGAAGCGGCGCCACGGCGGAGTGCCCTCGTCACGCTGGACCTGCATGTACCACAGCTGGGCAGAACCCTCAAGGTTGTAGGACGCCATCCAGACTTTTTCCTCCTCGGCGATCCGTTGTTGATGGAAGAAGGACTCGCATCTGTTGAGGAAAGCGAGCGGATCTGACTTGCCGTCAAACTTGGGGAAGTCCATCTTCTGAAACCGGGGCGGGCGATCATTATGGTGCTGCCCATCGTGGGCGCCGGCAGCGCTCGAGGAGGAGGTGGACTTGTCCTTCTAGAGCACGGCGACGGACGTCTGCAGGGATGCCACCGTTGCAGTCAAGGCCTCGATTATCTTGGCCAGATCAGCGGTGGTTGGTTCTGCCATGCCGGACGTGACTGAGGCGGCGGCGGAAGGTGGTGATGGAGGTGTGCTTGGCGCGGACGCAGAAGAGGATCGCTTGGAACCTGATACCAAGTTGTCATGGGCCCCGGTGCCCAAGACAGTAGGACCTCGACTACATAGTTCGTAGTCTCGGGGGATAGGAGCGCTAGGGTTTTTGCCTGGCTGCTCAATGGTGCGGGAGGAGAGGATAGGAGTAGAGGAAGAGGTAGGAGATAATAACTTTATTGCTTGCCCTCAAAGGGTGCTGGTTATACGGTATATAAAGGCCCCATGGGCTGCTAACAAACTAGAAACCTATGCCTAAACTACTCCGTTATTATAGGAACTAATGTATAAGGACCAGGACTCCTGCCCAGCCTACGCCTTGCCTATTGCGGCCAGCGGCTGTCGCTCCTGGCCGCGTGGCCCACGCCTGTAGGCCGTGCCCCACATGAAAGTGGCTATGCGGTGGGAATGCCTAAGTGGGATAAGTCTGAGAAAGAGATGGAGGATGCAGGTGTCACTCCAGAAACATTGAGCTGGCCCCCCAGGTCCAGGACTTGGTTCTATGCGCATGGGGGGGAGTTGGACCCGAAGACAGGCAAAGTTTCGAAGAAGGCATGTCTGGACGGAGCCGAAGATAAGCTACTTGTTGCAATAGAAGAGGCTCGATCGGGGGTGTTCGAGCCCAACAGAGAGAACAACGAGCTTACGTGTGCCCTGGGAAATCCTGAACACCCGGGAAGAACACGAGGCAAGGGCGCTATTCCGTGGTATGAGGGGTTTTCGGACTGGAACGCCGACTACAGAACCCGTGTGAGAAAGAAGATTGTGAAGGAGAAGAAGAGGAAGATGGAGGAGGAGCAGAGGAAGCTGGACTATGAACGCCTTCAAGGCCAAGAATCAGCGCACACGGACTTGGCAGTCAAATTCCAGCGGTAGCAGGAGCAGATCGACTCACTTAGCCAGCAAAGGGGGTCTCAGCAGCTACAGCTGCTAGCGGATGATCCAGCATTGGATAGCACCGTCCCATCCATGCCGAGAAGCAGCGTGGGTTCCGCCCCGGGCGACGCATTGCTGGATAGCTACCCAGTGGATGACATCATGGAGAACACTAACTGCAAGCTACACTTCAAAATGAAGAACATATCCATGAAGGTGGCGGACATTGTTGCTTTTACAAATCCCCCCGAGGCAACCTTCCATTGCAACCCGATTCCAGCGGGCTATGCTCGTGTCTTGGTTGATGAGGTGGTGGATCAATATTCGGGGCTAGAGCTTGACATTCCTGAAGGTGACGAGGAGCACACACTTGGAGAGGCCAACCATCGTATCATCCTATGGAGAAAGGATTGAATCATCTTTCGAAGGCCACCGACACCGCGTCATCCGACTCCTCGTCGAAGTCCGCCACCGAGTCAGCAGACTCCCGCTCCTCAAAGTCCACCAACGCGTCAGACCACTCCTCCTCCAAGTCCGGCACAGCTTCAGGCCACTCCTCCTCCTCCAAGTCCGGCAAAGCGTCAGGCCACTCCTCCTCCAAGTCCGGCACAGCTTCAGGCCACTCCTCCTCCTCCAACTCAGCCACGTCAGCCGTCTTCGTCGCCTCAGCAATCACGGAAGAGAGCCGCCTCAACTATGGTGCATAGCGGTACAAGTCGAGGTAGTACTGGAGGTACAGGCGGAGGCAAGCGATTTCAATATGGTCCAAGTAGCCTCGCGCCTCTTCCGCAGAGGCCTTACGACAAGTCCGAGGAGGAAAACATAGCCATATCGAAGGCCGAGGTGGAAGCCCATTTTGCACCGAAACCGCCACCGCCGCCAAGGGAGAAAGTGCCTGAGGAAAAGATTGACCACTTCATTCGTATGGCTAGAGTACCAGCTCCCAAGCCTGTTGACACAGACTATGAGCGCCACCTCAGGAAGTTAAATCGAGCACGTCTACAGAAAGAGGCGAGCTCGAGCTCGAGCAAATCAGCTGGCAAAAGGAGCGGTAAAACCGTTCCCCAGCTGGGAGAACAGGCGGCGCAATCAACCCCCCCCCCCCTGTTGTGCCAACAACACATGTGAGTAGGCGCGCCCAATATTATTGTGGGCAAACCGTTTACGTTCCCGAGCTGGGCGATGTGGTAATAACCGAGGAGCATATAAGGCAGGCTGAAATCCTCAAGATCACTGTTGTACAACTCCTCGACATCGAGCCCATGCCTCCGCTTATAGAGGAGGAAATAAAACGGAAATATGTCCGGGGCCAACCTTTGGTCGAGCCAGACGAGGTCAAGAAGCTCCCAACGAGAATGTATGAATTGCATCAATGGTACATGGACATTACCAAGATTTCCAATCGAGAGTCCCTCACGGTGAATGTCAAGAAGGATCAATACCACCATGAGAAATTTGTGTCCGTTGAGTATTCAGAACTATTTTAGTTATACAATCAAGATGCACTCGACAAATCTATCGTCAGTTGCTATTGTCTGTAAGTGATTTTTTTCTGTAATTTAAGTCTCAAGCTAGCTGTAGTGATCATTTTGATCAATCATTACCTGTAATTATCCTCACTATATTCTTTTCTGTGGTATTATGCAGGATGAAGATTTATGAAATGAAAAAAGGTGGACGCTATGGCATTGGGTTCATTGACCCAAATACCATTAATGAACACACATGGAAATTAGATCCATATTATGAAAAAAGTGTAGAGGAAAGCATGCTAGAGTTCTTCAAGCGCCTCAATACCAATGAAGATATACTACTTCCTTACAACTTCGAGTGAGTCACACTGTCTTGTACTACAAATTCTGTTTTTGCCTACTAGCTAGCTACATGTTTTTGCTTACATATGCCCGCTTAATTAAGACATGCAAACGTGTGTGCATGCAGATTTCACTGGATCTTGTTAATCATTAAAGTTTATGAAGGAACAGTTGAAGTACTAGACTCACTACTTAAGAAAGCAAGTGACTACACCATCTTGTCTGGGATAGTCAACATGTAATTTCAATCATTATTAACTATATCTCAGCCTATTTAGTTCGTCATTTCCTGATATGAACTATTTAATAACCCCTTTATTAATTTTCTTTGTCGGCGGGCAGGGCTTGGGCAAAGTTCATCAGCGTCACTCCAGGCCAATGGAAAACAAAGCTGAAATGGTATCGACCCAAGGTAAGTAATTAAGTAGTACTAGCTAGCTAGCTGCCATCTCTTTAATTATCATGCTTGATTAATTATTATCTGATCAAATTACATTCTCGTAAAGGCCCTGAAGCATGCGTCGGGGAACAATCTGTGTGCATACTATGTTTGCGAGAACATTCGCATGATGGCGTCCGAAAGGAGCAGATCTCAAAGACAGGAGTGGGTACGTTTGTCAGAACACTGTTCACAATTTTTACACCATTATCGATATCTAGTCACACAACTAATACACATGCATATTGATCTCCTTCTTAACAGTTCAAAGAGGTGCGGGAGCAGCTCCTACCAGAGGACCGCATAGAAGCAATTCAAGAGGAAATAGCGGGATTTTTGCTCGACCAGGTCATAGATCCCAAAGGAGAATACTATTACCCGCTACCGCCCCCATGAACCACTTCCAATTGTCATCGTGCTCCGAAGGCACCAATTAGGCTAATGCCACTAGCTCCGAAGGCACCAATTAGGAGAAATTGTATATAGCTACCTAATTGTATACATATATGAAGGAAATATGCCCTAGAGGCAATACTAAAGTTATTAGTTATTTCCTTATTTCATGATAAATGTTTATTATTCATGCTAGAATTGTATTAACCGGAAACATAATACATGTGTGAATACATAGACAAACAGAGTGTCACTAGTATGCCTCTACTTGACTAGCTCGTTGATCAAAGATGGTTAAGTTTCCTAACCATATACATGAGTTGTCATTTGATTAACGGGATCACATCATTAGGAGAATGATGTGATTGACTTGACCCATTCCGTTAGCTTAGCACTTGATCGTTTAGTTTGTTGATATTGCTTTCTTCATGACTTATACATGTTCCTATGACTATGAGATTATGCAACTCCCGTTTACCGGAGGAACACTTTGTGTGCCACCAAACGTCACAACGTAACTGGGTGATTATAAAGGTTCTCTACAGGTGTCTCCAAAGGTACTTGTTGGGTTGTCGTATTTCGAGATTAGGATTTGTCACTCTGATTGTCGGAGAGGTATCTTTGGGCCCACTCGGTAATGCACATCACTATAAGCCTTGCAAGCATTGCAACTAATGAATTAGTTGCGGGATGATGTATTATGGAATGAGTAAAGAGACTTGCCGGTAACGAGATTGAACTAGGTATTGAGATACCAACGATCGAATCTCGGGCAAGTAACATACCGATGACAAAAGGGAACAATGTATGTTGTTATGCGGTCTGACCGATAAAGATCTTCATAGAGTATGTAGGAGCCAATATGGGCATCCAGGTCCCACTATTGGTTATTGACAAGAGAGGTGTCTCGGTCATGTCTACATAGTTCTCGAACCCGTAGGGTCCGCACGCTTAACGTTCGTTGACGATATAGTACTATGAGTTATGTATGTTGGTGACCGAATGTTGTTCGGAGTTTTGGATGAGATCACAGATATGACGAGGAACTCCGGAATGGTCTGGAAGTAAAGATTGATATGTGGATAGTGGTGTTTGATCTCCGGAAGGGTTCCGAAATTCACCGGAAGGGGTTCCGGATGTTTCCCGAAATGTTTGGGCACGAGAACACTTTATCTGGGCCAAAGGGGAAAGCCCACGAGGCTTTTGGAAAGTGCAAAAGGAAGTTTTGCGGAGACCAGAGGCTAGACGCCAGGAACCCTGGCGTCTAGGGGGTAGACGCCGGGAACCCTGGCGTCTAGCCCTGGAGTCCGAGAAGGACTCTTGCCTTTCGGATGAAACCGACTTTGAGGAGGCTTTTACTCCAAGTTTCGACCCCAGGGCTCAACATATAAATAGAGGGGTAGGGCTAGCGCCAAAGACACATCAAGAAACACCAAGCCGTGTGCCGGCAACCCCGTCCCCTCTAGTTTATCCTCCGTCATAGTTTTCGTAGTGCTTAGGCGAAGCCCTGCGGAGATTGTTCTTCACCAACACCGTCACCACGCCGTCGTGCTGCCGGAACTCATCTACTACTTTGCCCCTCTTGCTGGATCGAGAAGGCGAGGACGTCACCGAGCCGAACGTGTGAAGAACTCGGAGGTGTCGTGCTTTCGGTACTTGGATCGGTCGGACATGAAGACTTATGACTACATCAACCGCGTTGATATAACGCTTCCGCGAACGGTCTACGAGGGTACGTAGACAACACTCTCCCCTCTCGTTGCTATGCATCACCATGATCTTGCGTGTGTGTAGGAATTTTTTTGAAATTACTACGTTCCACAACAATGGCATCCGAGCCTAGGTTTTATGCGTTGATGTTGTGCACGAGTAGAACACAAGTGAGTTGTGGGCGATATAAGTCACACTACTTACCAGCATGTCATACTTTGGTTCGGCGGTATTGTTGGATGAAGCGGCCCGGACCGACATTACGCGTACGCTTATGCGAGACTGGTTCTACCGACGTGCTTTGCACACAGGTGGTTGGCGGGTGTCAGTTTCTCCAACTTTAGTTGAACCAAGTGTGGCTACGCCCGGTCCTTGCGAAGGTTAAAACAGCACCAACTTGACAAACTATCGTTGTGGTTTTGATGCGTAGGTAAGAACGGTTCTTGCTAAGCCCAGTAGCAGCCACGTAAAACTTGCAACAACAAAGTAGAGGATGTCTAACTTGTTTTTGCAGGGCATGTTGTGATGTGATATGGTCAAGACATGATGCTAAATTTTATTGTATGAGATGATCATGTTTTGTAACCGAGTTATCGGCAACTGGCAGGATGTTGGAAATATGCCCTAGAGGCAATAATAAAAGTATTATTATATTTCATTGTTCATGATAATTGTCTTTTATTCATGCTATAACTGTATTATCCGGAAATCGTAATACACGTGTGAATACTTAGACCACACAATGTCCCTGGTAAGCCTCTAGTTGACCAGCTCGTTGTGATCAACAGATAGTCATGGTTTCCTGACTATGGACATTGGATGTCGTTGATAACGGGATCACATCATTAGGAGAATGATGTGATGGACAAGACCCAATCCTGAGCATAGCATAAAAGATCGTGTAGTTCGTTTTGCTAGAGCTTTGCAAGTGTCAAGTATCTCTTCCTACGACCATGAGATCGTGTAACTCCCGGCTACCGTAAGAGTGCCTTGGGTGCACCAAACGTCACAACGTAACTGGGTGACTATAAAGGTGCATTACAGGTATCTCCGAAAGTAGCTGTTGGGTTGACACGGATCGAGACTGGGATTTGTCACTCCGTATGACGGAGAGGTATCTCTGGGCCCACTCGGTAATGCATCATCATAATGAGCTCAATGTGACCAAGGTGTTGGACACGGGATCATGCATTACGGTACGAGTAAAGTGACTTGCCGGTAACGAGACTGAACAAGGTATTGGGATACCGACGATCGAGTCTCGGGCAAGTAACGTACCGATTGACAAAGGGAATTGCATACAGGGTTTGATCGAATCCTCGACATAGTGGTTCATCCGATGACAACATCGAGGAGCATGTGGGAGCCATCATGGGTATCCAGATCCCGCTGATGGTTATTGACTGAGAGCGTCTCGGTCATGTCTGCATGTCTCCCGAACCCGTAGGGTCTACACACTTAAGGTTCAGTTACGCTAGGGTTATAGGGATATGTATATGCAGTAACCCGAATGTTGTTCGGAGTCCCGGATGAGATCCCGGACGTCACGAGGAGTTCCGGAATGGTCCGGAGGTAAAGATTTATATATGGGAAGTCCTGTTTCGGGCATCGGGACAAGTTTCGGGGTTATCGGTATTGTACCGGGACCACCGGAAGGGTCCCGGGGGTCCACCGGGTGGGTCCACCTGTCCCAGGGGGCCACATGGGCTGTAAGGGGGTGCGCCTTGGCCTAATGGGCCAAGGGCACCAGCCCCACATAGGCCCATGCGCCTAGGGTTCAAGGGGGCAAGAGTCCTAGGAGGGTAAGGCACCTCCTAGGTGCCTTGGGGGGAGGGAAAACCCCCCTTGGCCGCCGCACCCCCTAGGAGATTGGATCTCCTAGGGCCGGCCACCCCCCCTTGGCACCCCTATATATAGTGGGGGAGAGGAGGGACTTCATACCTGAACGTCTTGGCCTTTGGTTGCCTCCTTCTCCCTCCCCAACACCTCATCCACCTCCATAGTGCTTAGCGAAGCTCTGCCGGAGTACTGCAGCTCCATCAACACCACGCCGTCGTGCTGCTGCTGGTGCCATCTCCCTCAACCTCTCCTCCCTCCCTTGCTGGATCAAGAAGAGGAGACGTGGCTGTTCCGTACGTGTGTTGAACGCGGAGGTGCCGTCCGTTCGGCGCAGGTCATCGGTGATTTGGATCACGTCGAGTACGACTACATCATCACCTTGCAAGCTTCCGCACGCGATCTACAAGTGGTATGTAGATGCAAACTCTCTCCCTAGACTCGTTGCTTAGATGAACTCATAGATGGATCTTGGTGAAACCGTAGGAAAAATTTTAATTTTCTGCAACGTTCCCCAACAGTGGCATCATGAGCTAGGTCTATGCGTAGTTCTCTTTGCACGAGTAGAACACAACTTTGTTGTGGGCGTGGATTTTGTCATCTTACTTGCCTCTACTAGTCTTTTCTTGCTCAACGGTATTGTGGGATGAAGCGGCCCGGACCAACCTTACACGTACTCTTACGTGAGACCGGTTCCACCGACTGACATGCACAAGTTGCATAAGGTGGCTGGCGGGTGTCTGTCTCTCCCACCTTAGTTGGAGCGGAATCGATGAACAGGGCCCTTATGAAGGGTAAATAGAAGTTGACAAAATCACGTTGTGGTGATTCGTAGGTAAGAAAACGTTCTTGCTAGAACCCAATTGCAGCCACGTAAAAGATGCAACAACAATTAGAGGACGTCTAACTTGTTTTTGCAGCGATTGATCATGTGATGTGATATGGCCAGAAGTTGTGATGAATGATGAATTGTGATGTATGAGATCATGTTCTTTGTAATAGGATTCACGACTTGCATGTCGATGAGTATGACAACCGGCAGGAGCCATAGGAGTTGTCATTATTTTTTGTATGACCTGCGTGTCATTGAATAACGTCATGTAAACTACTTTACTTTATTGCTAAACGTTAGTCATAGAAGTAGAAGTAGTCGTTGGCGTGACAACTTCATGAAGACACGATGATGGAGATCATGATGATGGAGATCATGGTGTCAAGCCGGTGACAAGATGATCATGGAGCCCCGAAGATGAAGATCAATGGAGCTATATGATATTGGCCATATCATGTCACAACTATATAATTGCATGTGATGTTTATTATGTATTATGCATCTTGTTTACTTAGGACGACGGTAGTAAATAAGATGATCCCTTATAAAATTTCAAGAAGTGTTCTCCCCTAACTGTGCACCGTTGCTACAGTTCGTCGTTTCTAAGCACCACGTGATGATCGGGTGTGATGGATTCTTACGTTCACATACAACGGGTGTAAGACAGTTTTACACAGCGAAAACACTTAGGGTTAACTTGACGAGCCTAGCATGTGCAGACATGGCCTCGGAACACGGAGACCGAAAGGTCGAACACGAGTCGTATGGAAGATACGATCAACATGAAAATGTTCACCGACGATGACTAGTCCGTCTCACGTGATGATCGGACACGGGCTAGTCGACTCGGATCGTGTAACACTTAGATGACTAAAGGGATGTCTAATCTAAGTGGGAGTTCATAATTTGATTAGAACTTTATTATCATGAACTTAGTCTAAAACCTTTGCAAATATGTCTTGTAGATCAATGGCCAACGCTAATGTCAACATGAACTTCAACGCGTTCCTAGAGAAAACCAAGCTGAAAGATGATGGCAGCAACTATACGGACTGGGTCCGGAACCTGAGGATCATCCTCATAGCTGCCAGGAAACAATATGTCCTAGAAGGACCGCTAGGTGACGCTCCCGTCCCAGAGAACCAAGACATTATGAATGCTTGGCAAACTCGCGCTGATGATTACTCCCTCGTTCAGTGCGGCATGCTTTACAGCTTAGAACCGGGGCTCCAAAAGCGTTTTGAGCATCACGGAGCATATGAGATGTTCGAAGAGCTGAAACTAGTTTTCCAAGCTCATGCCCGGGTCGAGAGATATGATGTCTCCGACAAGTTCTACAGTTGTAAGATGGAGGAAAACAGTTCTGTCAGTGAGCACATCCTGAAGATGTCTGGGTTGCACAACCGTATGACCCAGCTGAACATTAACCTCCCAGATGAGGCGGTCATTGACAGAATCCTCCAGTCGCTCCCACCAAGCTACAAGAGCTTTGTGATGAACTACAACATGCAGGGAATGGAAAAGACCATTCCTGAAGTGTTCTCGATGCTGAAGTCAGCAGAGGCTGAAATCAAGAAAGAACATCAAGTGTTGATGGTCAATAAGACCACTAAGTTCAAGAAGGGCAAGGGTAAGAAGAACTTCAAGAAGGACGGCAAAGATGTTGCCGCGCCTGGTAAGCCAGTTACCGGGAAGAAGTCAAAGAATGGACCCAAGCCTGAGACTGAGTGCTTTTATTGCAAGGGGAAGGGTCACTGGAAGCGGAACTGCCCCAAATACTTAGCGGATAAGAAGGCCGGCAACACCAAAGGTATATTTGATATACATGTGATTGATGTGTACCTTACCAGTAATCGTAGTAACTCCTGGGTATTTGATACCGGTGCCGTTGCTCATATTTGTAACTCACAGCAGGAGCTGCGGAATAAACGGAGACTGGCAAAGGACGAGGTGACGATGCGCGTCGGGAATGGTTCCAGAGTCGATGTGATCGCCGTCGGCACGCTGCCTCTACATTTACCTACGGGATTAGTTTTGAACCTCAATAATTGTTATTTAGTGCCAAGTTTGAGCATGAACATTGTATCTGGATCTCGTTTAATACGAGATGGCTACTCATTTAAGTCTGAGAATAATGGTTGTTCGATTTATATGAGAGATATGTTTTATGGTCATGCTCCGATGGTCAATGGTTTATTCTTAATGAATCTCGAGCGTAATATTACACATGTTCATAGTGTAGATGCCAAAAGATTTAAAGTTGATAACGATAGTCCCACATACTTGTGGCACTGCCGCCTTGGTCACATTGGTGTCAAGCGCATGAAGAAGCTCCATGCCGATGGACTTTTAGAGTCTCTTGATTATGAATCGTTTGACACGTGCGAACCATGCCTCTTAGGCAAAATGACCAAGACTCCGTTCTCCGGAACAATGGAGCGAGCAACCAACTTGTTGGAAATCATACATACCGATGTGTGCGGTCCAATGAGCGTTGAGGCTCGCGGAGGATATCGTTATGTTCTCACTCTCACAGATGACTTGAGTAGATATGGGTATGTCTACTTAATGAAACACAAGTCTGAGACCTTTGAAAAGTTCAAGGAATTTCAGAATGAGGTGGAGAATCAACGTGACCGAAAGATAAAATTCTTACGATCAGATCGTGGAGGAGAATACTTAAGTCACGAATTTGGTACACACTTAAAGAAATGTGGAATCGTTTCACAGCTCACGCCGCCTGGAACACCTCAGCGAAACGGTGTGTCCGAACGTCGTAATCGCACTCTATTGGATATGGTGCGGTCTATGATGTCTCTTACCGATTTACCGCTATCATTTTGGGGATACGCTCTAGAGACAGCTACATTCACTTTAAATAGGGCACCGTCTAAATCCGTTGAGACGACACCGTATGAATTATGGTTTGGAAAGAAACCTAAGCTGTCGTTTCTAAAAGTTTGGGGATGCGAAGCTTATGTCAAGAAACTTCAACCTGAAAAGCTCGAACCCAAGTCGGAAAAATGCGTATTCATAGGATACCCTAAGGAAACTATAGGGTATACCTTCTACTTAAGATCCGAAGGCAAGATCTTTGTTGCCAAGAACGGATGCTTTCTGGAAAAAGAGTTTCTCTCGAAAGAATTAAGTGGGAGGAAAGTAGAACTCGATGAAGTACTACCTCTTGAGCGGGATAGTGACGCAGCACAGGAAACCATTCCTGTGATGCCCACACCAACTGAAGAGGAAAACCATGATAATGATCAAGGTACTTCGGATCAAGTTACTGCTGAACTTCGTAGGTCCACAAGGACACGTTCCGCACCAGAGTGGTACGGCAACCCTGTCCTGGAAATCATGTTGTTAGACAACAATGAACCTTCGAACTATGAAGAAGCAATGGCGGGCCCGGATTCCAACAAATGGCTTGAAGCCATGAAATCCGAGATAGAATCCATGTATGAAAACAAAGTATGGACTTTGACAGACTTGCCCGATGATCGGCGAGCGATAGAAAACAAATGGATCTTTAAGAAGAAGACGGACGCGGATGGTAATGTTACCATCTATAAAGCTCGACTTGTCGCTAAGGGTTATCGACAGGTTCAAGGGATTGACTACGACGAGACATTCTCTCCCGTAGCGAAGCTAAAGTCCGTCCGAATCATGTTAGCAATTGCCGCATACTATGATTATGAGATATGGCAGATGGACGTCAAAACAGCATTCCTTAACGGGCATCTTAAGGAAGAACTGTATATGATGCAGCCGGAAGGTTTTGTCGATCCTCTGAACGCTAACAAAGTATGCAAGCTCCAGCGATCCATTTATGGACTGGTGCAAGCATCTCGGAGTTGGAACATTCGCTTTGATGAGATGATCAAAGCGTTTGGGTTTATGCAGACTTATGGAGAAGCCTGCGTTTACAAGAAAGTGAGTGGGAGCTCTGTAGCATTTCTCATATTATATGTAGATGACATACTCCTGATGGGAAATAATATAGAATTTCTGGACAGCATTAAGGCCTACTTGAATAAGTGTTTTTCAATGAAGGACCTTGGAGAAGCTGCTTATATATTAGGCATCAAGATCTATAGAGATAGATCGAGACGCCTCATAGGTCTTTCACAAAGTACATACCTTGATAAGATTTTGAAGAGATTCAGAATGGATCAGTCCAAGAAGGGGTTCTTGCCTATGTTACAAGGTATGAGACTAAGCTCAGCTCAGTCACCGACCACGGCAAAAGATAAAGAAGAGATGAGTGTCATCCCCTATGCTTCAGCCATAGGATCTATTATGTATGCCATGCTGTGTACCAGACCCGATGTAAACCTTGCCGTAAGTTTGGTAGCAAGATACCAAAGTAATCCCGGCAAGGAACACTGGACAGCGGTCAAGAATATCCTGAAGTACCTGAAAAGGACAAAGGACATGTTTCTCGTTTATGGAGGAGACGGAGAGCTCGTCGTAAAGGGTTACGTCGACGCTAGCTTCGACTCAGATCTGGATGACTCTAAGTCACAAACCGGATACGTGTATATGTTGAATGGTGGAGCAGTAAGCTGGTGCAGCTGCAAGCAGAGCGTCGTGGCGGGATCTACATGTGAAGCGGAGTACATGGCAGCCTCGGAGGCAGCACATGAAGCAATTTGGGTGAAGGAGTTCATCACCGACCTAGGAGTCATACCCAATGCGTCGGGGCCGATCAAACTCTTCTGTGACAACACTGGAGCTATTGCCCTCGCAAAGGAGCCCAGGTTTCACAAGAAGACCAGGCACATCAAGCGTCGTTTCAACTCCATCCGTGAAAATGTTCAAGATGGAGACATAGAGATTTGCAAAGTGCATACGGATCTGAATGTCGCAGATCCGCTGACTAAACCTCTCTCGCGTGCAAAACATGATCAACACCAGAACTCTATGGGTGTTCGATTCATCACAATGTAACTAGATTGGTGACTCTAGTGCAAGTGGGAGACTGTTGGAAATATGCCCTAGAGGCAATAATAAAAGTATTATTATATTTCATTGTTCATGATAATTGTCTTTTATTCATGCTATAACTGTATTATCCGGAAATCGTAATACACGTGTGAATACTTAGACCACACAATGTCCCTGGTAAGCCTCTAGTTGACCAGCTCGTTGTGATCAACAGATAGTCATGGTTTCCTGACTATGGACATTGGATGTCGTTGATAACGGGATCACATCATTAGGAGAATGATGTGATGGACAAGACCCAATCCTGAGCATAGCATAAAAGATCGTGTAGTTCGTTTTGCTAGAGCTTTGCAAGTGTCAAGTATCTCTTCCTACGACCATGAGATCGTGTAACTCCCGGCTACCGTAAGAGTGCCTTGGGTGCACCAAACGTCACAACGTAACTGGGTGACTATAAAGGTGCATTACAGGTATCTCCGAAAGTAGCTATTGGGTTGACACGGATCGAGACTGGGATTTGTCACTCCGTGTGACGGAGAGGTATCTCTGGGCCCACTCGGTAATGCATCATCATAATGAGCTCAATGTGACCAAGGTGTTGGACACGGGATCATGCATTACGGTACGAGTAAAAGTGACTTGCCGGTAACGAGACTGAACAAGGTATTGGGATACCGACGATCGAGTCTCGGGCAAGTAACGTACCGATTGACAAAGGGAATTGCATACAGGGTTTGATCGAATCCTCGACATAGTGGTTCATCCGATGACAACATCGAGGAGCATGTGGGAGCCATCATGGGTATCCAGATCCCGCTGATGGTTATTGACTGAGAGCGTCTCGGTCATGTCTGCATGTCTCCCGAACCCGTAGGGTCTACACACTTAAGGTTCAGTTACGCTAGGGTTATAGGGATATGTATATGCAGTAACCCGAATGTTGTTCGGAGTCTCGGATGAGATCCCGGACGTCACGAGGAGTTCCGGAATGGTCCGGAGGTAAAGATTTATATATGGGAAGTCCTGTTTCGGGCATCGGGACAAGTTTCGGGGTTATCGGTATTGTACCGGGACCACCGGAAGGGTCCCGGGGGTCCACCGGGTGGGTCCACCTGTCCCGGGGGGCCACATGGGCTGTAAGGGGGTGCGCCTTGGCCTAATGGGCCAAGGGCACCAGCCCCACATAGGCCCATGCGCCTAGGGTTCAAGGGGGCAAGAGTCCTAGGAGGGTAAGGCACCTCCTAGGTGCCTTGGGGGGAGGGAAAACCCCCCTTGGCCGCCGCACCCCCTAGGAGATTGGATCTCCTAGGGCCGGCCACCCCCCCTTGGCACCCCTATATATAGTGGGGGAGAGGAGGGACTTCATACCTGAACGTCTTGGCCTTTGGTTGCCTCCTTCTCCCTCCCCAACACCTCATCCACCTCCATAGTGCTTAGCGAAGCTCTGCCGGAGTACTGCAGCTCCATCAACGCCACGCCGTCGTGCTGCTGCTGGTGCCATCTCCCTCAACCTCTCCTCCCTCCCTTGCTGGATCAAGAAGAGGAGACGTGGCTGTTCCGTACGTGTGTTGAACGCGGAGGTGCCGTCCGTTCGGCGCAGGTCATCGGTGATTTGGATCACGTCGAGTACGACTACATCATCACCTTGCAAGCTTCCGCACGTGATCTACAAGTGGTATGTAGATGAAAACTCTCTCCCTAGACTCGTTGCTTAGATGAACTCATAGATGGATCTTGGTGAAACCGTAGGAAAAATTTTAATTTTCTGCAACGTTCCCCAACACAGGAGCCATATGGTTGTCGCTTTATTGTATGCAATGCAATTGCGCTGTAATGCTTTACTTTATCACTAAGCGGTAGCGATAGTCGTGGAAGCATAAGATTGGCGAGACGACAATGATGCTACGATGGTGATCAAGGTGTCGCGCCGGTGACGATGGTGATCATGACGGTGCTTCGGAGATGGAGATCATAAGCACAAGAAGATGATGGCCATATCATATCACTTATATTGATTGCATGTGATGTTTATCTTTTATGCATCTTATCTTGCTTTGATTGACGGTAGCATTATAAGATGATCTCTCACTAAATTTCAAGATAAAAGTGTTCTCCCTGAGTATGCACCGTTGCCAAAGTTCATCGTGCCCAGACACCACGTGATGATCGGGTGTGATAAGCTCTACGTCCATCTACAACGGGTGCAAGCCAGTTTTTGCACATGCAGAATACTCAGGTTAAACTTGACGAGCCTAGCATATGCAGATATGGCCTCGAAACACTGAGACCGAAAGGTCGAGCGTGAATCATATAGTAGATATGATCAACATATTGATGTTCACCATTGAAAGCTACTCCATTTCACGTGATCATCGGTTATGGTTTAGTTGATTTGGATCACGTGATCACTTAGAAGATTAGAGGGATGTCTTTCTCAGTGGGAGTTCTTAAGTAATATGATTAATTGAACTTAAATTTATCATGAACTTAGTCCTGGTAGTATTAGCATATCTATGTTGTAGATCAATAGCTTGCGTTTAGCTCCCCTGTTTTTGATATGTTCCTAGAGAAAACCAAATTGAAAGATGTTAGTAGCAATGATGCGGATTGGATCCGTGATCTGAGGTTTATCCTCATTGCTGCACAGAAGAATTATGTCCTTGATGCACCGCTAGGTGGCAGGCCTATTGCAGGAGCAGATGCAGACGTTATGAATGTTTGGCTAGCTCAATATGATGACTACTTGATAGTTTATTGCACCATGCTTAACGGCTTAGAATCGGGACTTCAAAGAGGTTTTGAATGTCATGGACCATATGAGATGTTCCAGGAGTTGAAGTTAATATTTCAAGCAAATACCCGAGTTGAGAGATATGAAGTCTCCAACACGTTCTATGGCTAAAAGATGGAGGAGAATAGCTCAAGCAGTGAGCATGTGCTCAGATTGTCTGGGTACTACAATCGCTTGAATCAAGTGGGAGTTAATCTTCCAGATAAAATAGTAATTGGCAGAATTCTCTAGTCACCATCACCAAGTTAGTAGAACTTCGTGATGAACTATAATATGCAAGGGATAACGGAAACGATTCTCATGCTCTTCGCGATGCTGAAATCGACGAAGGTAGAAATCAAAAAAAAGCATCAAGTGTTGATGGTAAACAAAACCACTAGTTTCAAGTAAAGGGACAAAGGGAAGAAAGGGGAACTTCAAGAAGAACGGCAAGTAAGTTGCTGCTCAAGTGAAAAACACAAGTCTGGACCTAAGCCTGAAACTGAGTGCTTCTACTTCAAAGGGAATGGTCACTAGAAGCGGGACTACCCCAAGTATTTGGCGGATATGAAGGATGGCAAAGTGAACAAAGGTATATTTGATATACAGATTATTGATGTGTATTTTACTAGTGTTCATAGCAACCCCCCGGTATTTGATACTGGTTCAGTTACTAAGAGTAGTAACTCGAAACGGGAGTTGCAGAATGAACAGAGACTAGTTAAGGGTGAAGTGACGATGTGTGTTGGAAGTGGTTCCAAGATTGATATGATCATCATCGCACACTCCCTATACTTTCGGGATTAGTGTTGAACCTAAATAAGTGTTATTTGGTGTTTGCGTTGAGCATGAATATGATTTGATCATGTTTATTGCAATACGGTTATTCATTTAAGTAAGAGAATAAATTGTTGTTCTGTTTACATGAATAAAATCTTATATGGTTACACACCCAATGAAAATGGTTCGTTGGATCTCGATCGTAGTGATACACATATTCATAATATTGAAACCAAAAGATGCAAAATTAATAATGATAGTGCAACTTATTTGTGGCACTGCCGTTTAGGTCATATTGGTGTAAAGCGCATGAAGAAAATCCATGTTGATGGGCTTTTGGAATCACTTGATTATGAATCAGTTGATGCTTGCGAACCATGCCTCATGGGCAAGATGACTAAGACTTCATTCTCCGGAACAATGGAGCGAGCAACTGACTTATTGGAAATAATACATACTGATGTATGCGGTCTGATGAGTGTTAAGGCTCACGACAAGTATCGTTATTTTCTGACCTTCACAGATGATTTGAGCAGATATGGGTATATCTACTTAATGAAACACAAGTCTGAAACAGTTGAAAAGTTCAAAGAATTTCAGAGTGAAGTGGAGAATCATCGTAACAAAAATAAAAGTTTCTACGATATGATCACAGAAGTAAAATATTTGAGTTACGAGTTTGGCCTTCAGTTAAAACAATGTGAAATAGTTTCACTACTCACGCCACCTGGAACACCACAGTGTAATGGTGTGTCCAAACATCGTAACCGTACTTTATTAGATATGGTGCGATCTATGATGTCTCTTACCAATTTACCACTATCGCTTTGGGGTTATGCATTAGAGACAGCTACATTCACGTTAAATAGGGCACCATCTAAATCCGTTGAGACGACAGCGTATGAACTATGGTTTGGCAAGAAACCTAAGTTGTCGTTTCTTAAAGTTTGAGGTTGCAATGCTTATGTGAAAAAGTTTCAACCTGATAAGCTCAAACCAAATCGATAAGTGCGTCTTCATAGGATACCCAAAATAATATGTTGGGTACACCTTCTATCATAGATCCAAATGCAAGATATTCGTTGCTGAGAATGGATCCTTTCCAGAGAAGGAGTTTCTCTCGAAAGAAGTGAGTAGGAGAAAAGTAGAACTTGATGAGGTAACTGCACCTGCTCCCTTATTGGAAAGTAGTTCATCGCAGAAATTTGTTCCTGTGACTACTACACCAATTAGTGAGGAAGCTAATGATGATGATCATGTAACTTCAGATCAAGTTACTACCGAACCTCGTAGGTAAACCAGAGTGAGATCCGCACCAGAGTGGTACGGTAATCCTGTTCTGGAGGTCATGTTACTTGACCATGATGAGCCTACGAACTATGAGGAAGCGATGATGAGCCCAGATTCCACGAAATGGCTTGAGGCCATGAAATCTGAGATGAGATCCATGTATGAGAACAAAGTATGGACTTTGATTGACTTGCCCAATGATCGGCGAGCCATTGAGATTAAATGGATCTTCAAGAGGAAGACGGACGCTGATAGTAGTGTTACTATCTACGAAGCTAGAATTGTCGCAAAAAGGTTTTCGACAAGTTCAAGGTGTTGACTACGATGAGAGTTTCTCACTCGTATCTATGCTTAAGTCTGTCCGAATCATGTTAGCAATTGCCGCATTTTATAAAATCTGGCAAATGGATAAACAAAACTGCATTCCTTAATGGATTTATTAAAGAAGAGTTGTATATGATGCAACTAGAAGGTTTTGTCAATCCTAAAGGTACTAACAAAATATGCAAGCTCCAGCGATCCATCTATGGACTGGTGCAAGCATCTCGGAGTTGGAATATACGCTTTGATAAGTTGATCAAAGCATATAGTTTTATACAGACTTGCGGTGAAGCCTGTATTTACAGGAAAGTGAGTGGGAGCACTACAGCATTTCTGATAAGTATATGTGAATGACATATTGTTGATCGGAGATAATGTAGAATTATTCTACAAAGCATAAAGAAATGTTTGAAAGGAGTTTTTCAAAGAAAGACCTCGGTGAAGCTGCTTACATATTGAGCATCAAGATCTATAGAGATAGATCAAGACGCTTGATAAGTTTTTCAATGAGTACATACCTTGACAAGATTTTGAAGTAGTTCAAAATGGAACAGTCAAAGAAGGAGTTCTTGCCTGTGTTACAAGGTGTGAAGTTGAGTAAGACTCAAAACCTGACCACGGCAGAAGATAGAGAGAGAATGAAAGTCATTCCCTATGCCTCAGCCATAGGTTCTATAAAGTATGCCATGCTGTGTACCAAACCTATTGTATACCCTGTCCTGAGTTTGGCAAGGGAGTACAATAGTGATCTAGGAGTAGATCACTAGATAGCGGTCAAAATTATCCTTAGTAGAATAAGGATATGTTTCTCGATTATGGAGGTGACAAAAATGTTCGTCGTAAAGGGTTACGTCGATGCAAATTTTGACACTGATCCAGATGACTCTAAATCTCAATCTGCATACATATTGAAAGTGGGAGCAATTAGCTAGATAGCTCCATGCAGAGCATTGTTGACATAAAATTTGCAAAATACTTACGGATCTGAATGTGGCAGACCCGTTCACTAAACTTTTCTCACAAGCAAAACATGATCACACCTTAGTACTCTTTGGGTGTTAATCACATAGCGACGTGAACTAGATTATTGGCTCTAGTAAACCCTTTGGGTATTGGTCACATGTTGATGTGAACTATGGGTGTTAATCACATGGTGATATGAACTATTGCGATCAAATCACATGGCGATGTGAACTAGATTATTGACTCTAGTGCAAGTGGGAGACTAAAGGAAATATGCCCTAGAGGCAATAATAAAGTTATTATTTATTTCCTTATTTCATGATAAATGTTTATTATTCATGCTAGAATTGTATTAACCGGAAACATAATATATGTGTGAATACATAGACAAACAGAGTGTCACTAGTATGCCTCTACTTGACTAGCTCGTTGATCAAAGATGGTTAAGTTTCCTAACCATATACATGAGTTGTCATTTGATTAACGGGATCACATCATTAGGAGAATGATGTGATTGACTTGACCCATTCCGTTAGCTTAGCACTTGATCGTTTAGTTTGTTGCTATTGCTTTCTTCATGACTTATACATGTTCCTATGACTATGAGATTATGCAACTCCCGTTTACCGGAGGAACACTTTGTGTGCCACCAAACGTCACAACGTAAATGGGTGATTATAAAGGTGCTCTATAGGTGTCTCCAAAGGTACTTGTTGGGTTGGCGTATTTCGAGATTAGGATTTGTCACTTCGATTGTCGGAGAGGTATCTCTGGGCCCACTCGGTAATGCACATCACTATAAGCCTTGCAAGCATTGCAACTAATGAGTTAGTTGCGGGATGATGTATTACGGAACGAGTAAAGAGACTTGCCGGTAACGAGATTGAACTAGGTATTGAGATACCAACGATCGAATCTCGGGCAAGTAACATACCGATGACAAAGGGAACAACGTATGTTGTTATGCGGTCTGACCGATAAAGATCTTCGTAGAGTATGTAGGAGCCAATATGGGTATCCAGGTCCCGCTATTGGTTATTGACAAGAGAGGTGTCTCGGTCATGTCTACATAGTTCTCGAACCCGTAGGGTCTGCACGCTTAACGTTCGTTGACGATATAGTACTATGAGTCATGTATGTTGCTGACCGAATGTTGTTCGGAGTTTTGGATGAGATCACAGATATGATGAGGAACTCCGGAATGGTCCAGAAGTAAAGATTGATATGTGGATAGTGGTGTTTGATCTCCGGAAGGGTTCCGAAATTCACCGGAAGGGGTTCCGGATGTTTCCTGAAATGTTTGGGCACGAGAACACTTTATCTGGGCCAAAGGGGAAAGCCCACGAGGCTTTTGGAAAGTGCAAAAGGAAGTTTTGCGAAGACCAGAGGCTAGACGCCAGGAACCCTGGCGTCTAGGGGGTAGACGCCGGGAACCCTGGCGTCTAGCCCTGGAGTCCGAGAAGGACTCTTGCCTTTCGGATGAAACCGACTTTGAGAAGGCTTTTACTCCAAGTTTCGACCCCAGGGCTCAAAATATAAATAGAGGGGTAGGGCTAGCACCAAAGACACATCAAGAAACACCAAGCCGTGTGCCGGCAACCCCGTCCCCTCTAGTTTATCCTCCGTCATAGTTTTCGTAGTGCTTAGGCGAAGCCCTGCGGAGATTGTTCTTCACCAACACCGTCACCATGCTGTCGTGCTGCCGGAACTCATCTACTACTTCGCCCCTCTTGCTGGATCGAGAAGGCGAGGATGTCACCGAGCCGAACGTGTGAAGAACTCGGAGGTGCCGTGCTTTCGATACTTGGATCGGTCGGACGTGAAGACGTACGACTACATCAACCGCGTTGATATAACGCTTCCGCGAACGGTCTACGAGGGTACGTAGACAACACTCTCCCCTCTCGTTGCTATGCATCACCATGATCTTGCGTGTGCGTAGGATTTTTTTGAAATTACTACGTTCCCCCACAATATATACATGTGTGTATATATGTGTGAATTAATGGTGGTCTTGAGACATTCAATGATATATATATATATATATATATATATATATATATATATATGATCGGTTCTACTAGAAATTCTATTTATATATATGCATAACGTGTACAATATGTAGCATCGTAAAATACCAGCAAACGAAAAAGAATTAAATGGAAAACACAAAATTAAATGAAAAATAAATCATAAACCCAAACCCCCCAACCTTTTAATACCGGTTGGTGTCACCAATCGGTATTAAAGGGCTCCCTGCCCCCGGAGCTGGCTCGTGCCACGTGGTTGCCCTTTAGCACCGGTTCGTGCTGAACCGGTACTAAAGGGGGGGGGACCTTTAGTGCCCACACTTTAGTGCCGGTTACCGAACCGGCACTAAAGGGCCTTACGAACCGGTGCTATTGCCCGGTTCTGCACTAGTGTCAGAGGCTTAGACCCACTGTTCGACCCATTTTGCATATGGGGAAATGAGATGTCCATGAATATCAGTCAAGTCAAGAAACTCAGAAAGATTGTTAGGATGAAGAAACTTGCGACGAATAATAGCAAGATCTTTGTTTGCACAATGAAGAAGACATCAGTCAACTATAGGATGATACCAACTCTTTTATCTTGTTTTTACCCCTTGCGCCATTTCAAAATTTACAACATCGATTTATGCATAACTTTGTTTTCAGTACTTTTCAAAGCAGTTCACCGATGATTACCTCTCAAACCACCTGCATGGTCAAGAGGCGAGGAAGGTATTCATTCAACACCCACTGTACAATATTGAAGTCTTGCTGAAGAGGACGAAGGTTGGGTGGGCAATTATCCATAGCCACTGGCCTAAAGTTGCAAGGACATTCAACATCACTGAAGGCTCAATATTTGCCTTCTGCTTCTGCAGTTTCTCAGATGAGATTCATCTGTCTATCTACCGTGTATGATGCTACTTTTCAAAGGTTTTTGATGCTGCATGTGAAACTTGGTGTTGTTGTGTAATGGCGTAACTGAGTGCCGAAGCTATCTGATGTAATTCGATTATGAAATTCTGGTTGCTTTTATACGAATATGAAATATCTGGCGTGTTTTATAAGAAATATCAGTTTGATTAGTACATGGATTATCAATAATAGACTAATTACCCTGCTTATTAGGGTTTTCTATTGCAAATAGTTACTCAGGCAGCACCGTGGGCGATGAACTCAAACAACCCGCACGGTTTCTAGAAAGTAGGCGTGTTCGATCAACTAACAATCACACACGGCTTCCGGCAGCGAACTGTTTGCGTTAGGCCACCTTGCACAAACGTTTCCACACAAAGAACTGTGTGGGATGTACATACCTACGGAAATGATTTTTTGAAATTCACCGTGTGGGATGTACATACCTACGGAAATGATTTCTGGGATTCATCGTGTGGGATGTACATACTTACGGCAATGATTTCTGGGATTCACCATGTGAGATGTACATACCTACGGAAATGATTTCTGGAATTCATCGTGTGGGATGTACATACCTACAGAAATGATTGGGCTTCGATGCCTCGCCCGATTGCACACGACCCCAGCCTGGGTCCCAGGAGAGCCTATCCTCGACGATTTTTGGGTCGTGTGGGAAAGACACCCTATCACACACACTCACTTGGCGACGGTTCCAAATACCGTCGCGAAAAGGGGTTAAAACCGTTTGTTTAGAACCAACGCGCAACAGTGTGCATATACTAGAAAATGAATGCAGAGAAAATTATACGAGAACAATATGTGAGTTTTTCTCATGAGAAACACAACGATCGTGATGGAAAACAAAGATGACATGCTAGAAGGTGCGAGACAACATGATACATGTGTTTAGGTGTTGGTCCAGAACCAATGGATTGAGTTTTTTTTCGAAAAGCATTACATCTATTATAAGCATTCACTGAAACCACATAGCAACTCAAACATAATAAAAATTACATCAACATTTTGACATCACCGAATGACCACTACTGTCACCAGAACAAGCCATTGGCGTGACATTGTCGCCGTTCCCCTACCGAAACCGGCTTGACCTTGTCGATGACAGCCGAGAAGTCTTCGTGCACGTGCACTAAGGACCAGCACCCTGGAACCGCAGTCGTCGCCGTTGCACCCAGGCATAGATCTGAAATACCTGACAACAAATCTGACCACATGACAAGAAACCCTAACCTCATCGGCACGCTCTAAGAAGACGAGATAAATCTACACTAGAGCTTCGCCGACTACGTCCAGACAGACAAACTCAAGGAGTATCAGAGCCAGAAGACAAACTTGAAGAAAAAACACCGCTATCCACCCGAATGATGGACTAAAAATCCTAACGTAAACTACCAACAAGAGTGGAGGCATCGGAATTTCCTTCCCCGTCACCAGTCGCCGGAAATTCATGTAGAGGGGAGGTGAATATATAGGTGCACCTATGAAGTCTGGAGGGAAGAACTTGCCCTAGCCGTATAGGGTTAGAGAACAAAAATGATATATTACCACTAAATTGAGGTCCTAATCCAGCATCATCATCGGCTATACTTGGCGCGATAAGGTATTTCAAATATGTTCTCAGATCCGACAAGATCACACTGTAGATTGTACCATATTTACCAAAAATATTACATATTTTTAGACAAAACCAAAAATATTACATGAGTTCGAACGAGGGTATGTAGTGTTAGTTCATCGTTGCGTTCGCTCGTTTGTTACATCGCAAAAATTACTTTACATGATTTCCAAGAAACTTCCACCGCACAATAAAAAATGTTCAAGGAATATAAAATTAGTTTGTGCAATTTTCTTAAAAAAAATCTTTAGATCATTTAAAAATGTTCACACGATTTAAAATATGTTTCATGATATTTCTAGAAATGTTCATGAAAATTTTCAAATTTGTTCGCGCAATTTTTCAAAAACAAATAACAACATTAAAAAATATGATTTTTTTAAATGTTCCCCTGTTTGTAAAATTCATTTTACATTTTTTAATTCCACCACGCACTAAAAACTGTTCATGAAATATAAAACTTATTTACGCAAATAAAAAATCAAGTAATTAAAAAACCCATATCATTTAAATGTGTACACGTTTGTAAATATGTTTCATGATATTTCTTGAAAGTGTCCGTGAACATTTAAATATTTGTTCGCATAATTTGTAAAAAGATGTTCATACCATTAAAAAAAAGTGACTTTTAAAGCATGTTCGCGTGTTTAAAAATATGCTCACACAATTTTTTTATAAACATTATAATATATAAAAGATGTCCCTACCATTAAGAAAATGTTCAACCTGTGTATAAAACGTTAAATGTTTATACAAAAAGTAATCAACTTGTATATAGAACTGTAAAACCTGTATACAAAAAATGTTGTGGGTGTATTAAAATTTGGCATGTATTTGAAAATTAAAAATTAAAAATAAAAAAGACAGAAAGAAGAAATGGGACACAGAAGAAAAGACACACGGTATCCTTTACAAAACCGGACGGAAGATGCCTAAACCAACCCCAAATGTAGCTTAAAAGGTTCCTACAACCGTTGCCACACAGGTTGTTGGGCTTGCCCATGCTGTTCGGTGCAGTAGTAGGTGATTGCTATTATTTGCCGAAATCACTAATTAAGAGGCATCTTTGCTGCGTAAAAACAAAGGAGAGGCATCTTTGCTAAAAATAATAATTAAGAGCCATCTCTTTTAAAGGTCATTGTCGACAAGCGGCACAATATATGTCTGTCACACTACATCTGCGTCACTTGTCATAACCTGAGTGTTTTTCTTTCTTTTCATATATTCATTTTTCTCAAAATGGTTTATATCTTGAACTACGCATCCAAATAAAGAAAAGAAAATTCCTTATTTGACATTGTCTTAAAATCTGTTCCTTATTTGATACTGGAAAAGTTTTTCTTCTCTATTTGATACTAGTCCTAAATTTTATTTCCTATACGACACTTCCGTCCATTTTGAGCTAAAATGACACCTTAAAAGATGATTTTGCCCTTCATGTGATATGTGCGCGCGCGCGCGTGTGTTGTTGCGTGTGTGGGTGCACGCGCACATGTGTGCTGTTGCTGCATGTGCGTGTGTGTTTGCTGCTGCGTGTGTACGTGCGTGCATGTGTGTGTGTGTGCTGTTGCGTGCCTATGTGCTGCTTGCGTGTGTGCTGCTGCGTGTGTTTGCTACTGCATGTGTACGTGCGCGCGTGCGTGTGTGTGTGTGCGGTTGTGTGCCTATGTGCTGCCTGCGTGTGTGCTGCTGCTGCTGCTGCGTGTGTGTATGTGTGTGTGCTGCGTGAAGTGTGGTGTGTGTGCGCGTGCATGTGTGTTGCTGCGTGTGTGTGTGCACGCGCGCGCGCGTGTTGTTGCGTGTGTGTGTGCGCGTGCATTGTGTGTTGGTGCATGTGTATGTGTTGTTGTGTGTGTGCTCCTGCCCTCGCACTGATGCTGCGTGTGCGCGCTATTGTCCCCCACACACATGCCACATGAGGGGTAAAATAGTCTTTTCAGGTGTCATTTAGGCTCAAAATGAACGAAAATGTCATATAGGAAATAAAATTTAGAACTTGTGTCAAATAGGAAAAAAAAACTTTTTCAGTGTCAAATGTCAAATAAGGAAGCAGATTTTAAGATAGTGTTAAATAGGAATTTTCTCAATAAAGAACCATTTACACCGTTAGATTTTTTGAGTCAAGATCTTTAATACTAGATCCATGGTAATAGGTTTCGATGAACTTTCTTTCATAAAAAAAAAATCCAAAAAACAGGAATGAAAAATAAGTCTAAAAAAGAGAAACAAAAAACCAAAAGATAAAAACACGAAACCAGGGAATGAGACCCAAAACAATTACCCCAAAGGCACAATTCTGACAGGCTTGCTTCTCCTTTTTTTTCCCGGGAAGCACAACTATATTTTTCCTTTTCGAAAAGAACAGCTTATTTCCGGAAGCGCAAATGTATTTTTTTTTGGGAAAGCATAGGTTGTGGTTTTCATAGAAGCACGGGCTATTCCCTTTTGAACAGTGGATTTTTTTATGAAGCACAACTGTGTTTTTTTTCCTCTTTTTAGAAAGCACATATGTGGTTCACGAAAGAAAAGAAAACAACACTTTAAAAAAAATACGCCCTCTATAAAAAAATATAAATGCCTTTAGATAACTATTCCTTCCATTTCTAAATATTTGTCTTTTTAGAGATTTCAAATGGATTACCACATACGGATGTATATAGACATATTTTAGAGTGTAGATTCACTCATTTTGCTCCGTACGTAGTTATTTGTTAAAATCTCTAGAAAGACAAATATTTAGGAACGGAGGGAGTACGTTAGTGCACTAAACGCCTTTATATTTTTTTATGGAGGGAGCATATTTCTTAAAAAATTCTGCCAAAGTCTAGAAAGACAAAAGAACAAATACACGTGCAAAAAAAAAAAAGGAATCCTGCTGGTGCGTCCAACGCGTGACAAGTGACGACAGATGGGCGCATCATGCAGCGCCCCCGCACGCCTGATGCCATTGTTTGCCTTGTATTCGGCTTCCGTTTTGGTTGCATTTTGAAATATAACAAATGGGGATCCGAAATGTTTGATGGGATGTACGTGTTGTTTTACCCGGATCTCTCGAAGCCCATGGGCCTATGCAATACAAATCCGATGCAAAAATCCGTGGTCCAGCGTACGCGTCCTGAAAGTTCTGGAACCTGCTCTGAAAACCAACCCAAAGATGGAAAAAGATAGTTCTGGAACCCCAAACCTTTCTCTAGAAACCACTCCATCCTTCCTTCCCATGATCCCTGTGCTGCGTCCGCCATATCTCTGCTCCTCACTTGTACTATATAAAATACACAGGGCAGCATTGCGCTCTACAGTCGCGCTCATTTCTCATCAAGCAACCAATTTAATCCAAGTCCAAGGCAAATCAAGTCTCCGGCGAGAATGCTGCAGGCGGTGGTCTCCAACCCGCAACCCGTCGCCGCGTCCCTGGGGCTGGGGACTCCTTGCCACCCTGGGCGAGGCTCGGTGAGGGTCCGCTCCACTAGGAACGGATCCGCCGATAACCTTGACCACCTGCGTAGGCCCCCGACGGCAACTGCTAGGCAGCCGCGGCAGGGGAATGGGAATCCTGCTCCGAGGAGGAGGGTCATCCAAACCTCGCCATTTGGTAAGAGCTCCCGGAGTTTCTTGATGATTTTCCACCCACAATCTGGACGAATGGTGGCAAATTCAATTCTCGGCTTGGCCGCTTGACTGGCAGGGCTATGGGACAGCTTCCCGGACGCGCGAACCCTGGACCAGATGATGCGCACCATGGAGCGCATCATGGACGAGGCCGACGACGACGACGGCCGTCGCCCCTTCGTGGTGCCTGGCGCGACGGTGCCGCCCACGGCGGCACGGCGCGCGGACGACCGACGCGGGCGGACGCCGTGGGAGATCAAGGAGCGCGCGGGGGACTACCTGGTGCGGTTCGACATGCCGGGCATGACGAGGGAGGACGTGCGCGTGAGTGTGCAGGACCGGACGCTGGTGGTGGTCGCCGAGAAGGCGGCGAAGCAAAGGGAGGCGGTCGGAGAGAAGGATAAGGATAACGAGGAGGATGGGGAGGAGGAGGAGGCGTGGCCGGCGGCGAGCTACGGGCGGTACAGGACGCGGGTGGAGCTGCCGGAGAACGTGGAGGTGGAGAGGATCGCCGCGGTGGTGAGGGACGGCGTGCTCTACCTCAGCATCCCCAAGGTGTCGCCGTCCGGGGGCAAAGTCGTGAGCATCCAGGTGCAGTGATGGATGTGGATAAGGCTAGCCGGTAGCTCAGATTGTATTTTGAGTTTGGACTCGAGCCAGTGAAGAACGGACTGACATTACTTCTGTTCAATATTATTGAGTCCACAATTTTTTTTCCAAGAAAACTTTCCACCTTTACATCTTCATACAATGAACATCGTAAATAATAAAAATTGCATCTATTCATAGACCACATAGTGACGACAAGAATTGAAGCGCAACGAAGGCCCGCCACCGTCATTGTCCCTTCTTTGTTGGAGTCGGTTAAAGCTTGTTGTAGTAGACAGTGTTAAGGACCCATTAGACCATTGCAGCAAAACAACAATCGTCGACAATCGCAGCAGAACAGCAACCGTCGTTTATGAAGAGTAGCGTAGATTAAAAAGATTCAATTTGAAAGATTCAATCTGAAAGTAAACAAACTACGCTCAGATCCGTGAAAATCCACCAAGAATAGAACCATCGGAAACGAGGCGGACAAATGACGGCGGCTGCGAAAGATAAAGGAATCCTAGACTTTTATTATTATTGGTTCCATAATTTATATACCAGCAGAATGAATGATTAGTTGGATATCTTCTCTGGTTGTTGGCTGCATCCTCTGGCACAAAGTCACTCCTGCACATACCAAGAAGAACATACAAAAAGCAACAAAACCTTAAGTTCCATTGGATACATACCAAAAAGAACATACGAAAAGCAACAAAACCTTGAGTTTCATTGGACGTGCTTTTTAAGAGATGCATCCTCGTTGCAACATACTTGCGCTGTTGCATACCGATCGAGGTGAATTGAAAAGGTGGTGGCTCCGAATTAACCGGATGATTTCACGATTGCAGCAATGCGCCGTAGCCCGTAGCATTGAGCGTGGCGAAGCTTCATTGCAGCTCTCATGGTGCACCGTGCAGCGCGACAAAAGCTGCAAGCCTGCAACGCAGCAACGATTGCGTCCAACGAAGCTCCATTTGTAGCGTGTGGGCTATACTTTTGTTAGAAATATTGGGCCGCATAATTTCTAAAATTTTAAATTAGTCCCATGAAAACTGTAAGTGATGGTTCTAAAAGTTTAACCCTATATCTTCTACTACTAATGTATCAGTTGGTAATCTCTGTGGTTAAATTTCATCCCACCAACTGGTTTTTCCGTCCTTCCTCCGATCTCCCATGTCCCAGCGATCCCTCTGGACCCGCGAACCAACAAGAAACACATCAAAACCACGGTAGGAGGGAGCGATCCAGGAGCGAGCGAGGCGATCAGAATTAGGAGGGAGCGAGCGAAAAAAAGCCTATGAAAAAAATCGATGACTCGCACACGCACGAGCGAGCGAGGCGATCAGACTGCCCTCGATCCCATCCAGGTCACAGTCGGGACACCTTCGCCGCCGCCATCGCTCGCCCATCAAGCGCCATTGATCCCTGCGCCACCGAACCCTTCGCTGCCGCCTGTCTCGTCGCTACGTCGACGGCAAGATTTGACGCTGCCGAACCCCTTGCCATCGCGGATCCCTTGCCATCGCGCATCCGATTCAGGAGCCGCCGCTGATCCCCATCCAGGTCACAGTCGGGACACCTCTGCCAGCCGTGCCTTACCCTCCTCTATGTGCTGGTGGTGGGGATGCAGCGCGTCATCGATCGCGAGATCGGCAAGCCCAAGTACCGCTGCGCTTGGGCCTGTGTCGACACTGTCGCGGACGGCGGCTGCAGGAGGACCGAGTGCGGCGTACCTCCGCTCCCTACCGGCAGCTCTGGCGGATGCTTCTGCTCCTGCCGACTAGCCGCATCGCCCTATCGCCGCCGCCGCCCATCCTGACGAATCCGGCGGCGGCGGCCTTCCCCTCACCTGCCGCGAGTCCCGTAACTACTCGAGGGCACCACCCTTGGTGCTCCAGTGGTGGTCCGAAGCCAGCATGGTGGAGGTGGTCGGACATGGCAAGCAGCAGCACTACATGAACATAATAAAAAAGATGTACCAAATCTGAAGGTGCTACGATTGATCTACTCATATTTCCCCTGATTTGAATAGGCGGGTGCTAGGCGCCGGCGCACCGGCCCAAATTTGGGCCGGTCACATCAGCACCGTGCGATTCAGAAAATTAGAGCCGCCCGATCTTTTTCCTTCTTCCCCTGTGTCTTCTTCTCTAGGAAACATCCCCATCGCGCCGTGGACGAACGATGCGCCTGCCCTAGAAGCACCGCCCGACTCATCTCGCCGGTCGCCACCCCTCGCCGCCGGCCGCCGCCCCTCGCCGTTGTCGGACTCCTGTGTTTCTCGCCAGTTCCGTGCATGCAGCAACGTGTCCCGTACTTGTAGCTTCCCATGGCGGCGGCCACAGCTCCGATGGCGGTGGCCGCAGCTCCGGCGTGCGCCGGTTCCAGCTCGCAGCACCTGTGTCGTCCTGCTCGTCGCCCATGGTATCAATTTCGATGTTGTTGGTAGCAAAAAAACAGAGACGTTCCAGCAAAAAACAAGGTTCCAGCAAAAAAATTATATGGTTCCAGCAAAAAAAATATGTGGTTCCAGCAAAATATAAGATGGTCTCCAACAAAACATTTACATGCTTGTCGCAAAAAAATTACATAGTTCCAGCAAAAAAATTATATGGTTCCAGCAAAAAAAATATGTGGTTCCAGCAAAATATAAGATGGTCTCCAACAAAACATTTATATGCTTGTCGCAAAAAAATTACATAGTTCCAGCAAAAAAATTATATGGTTCCAGCAAAAAAAGCAAAATGGCAAAAAGAAAAAATTGGCATTGTTCTGCAGCGTCTCCCCTCTCGCCGCAGTCGTAGCAGCACCTTGCTAATCCCGTTGTAACATCTCATCTTGCCGATTGTAGCAAAAAAAGAAAAAGAATAAAAGCTCACCGTTCCATGGCCGCACCGCCGCCATAGCCTGAAGCTAGTCGCCGCTCATCGTCTGCAGCTCCCAAGGACGCCGGTTGCAGCTCCTTTGGATGCCTATTCCAGCTTCCCGCTATCCACGGTTGCAGCTCGCCGTAGCAGTCGGGGCTCCCGTAGACTCCGGATGCAACTCTTCTGAGCATCGTTTGCAGCTCCCCAATCCATGGTTGCAGCTGCCTTCTGGTCGCCAGGAAGACGTTGCAGCTCCACCCTCTCGCCAATTGTGTTGTGACCTCGCCGGGGGAGAGAAAGAGCAGGGGATTTGCTGTGGCCTCGCCGAGAGAGGAGAAAGAGGAGGGGATTTGCTCGGGCATGGCCGCTTCGTGGAAGAAGAAACGAGAGGATAGAAGTGGTTCCAGATGAAGATAAGGATGGGCTGTTTGTAAGGCCCACGTGGATCCCGCCCGATCGAACGCGTCCCGTGCGACCGGCCGAAACTTCGGCCGGTGCGCCGGGTGGAAACGTTTCCCATTTGAATAATTGTCAGTTTGTGAGCACGTCACTCGGCATGTTTTCTAATGTATGTGCGGGGCTTAGCTGGGGCAATTTTGAAGCGGTTCAGATGGGGATTTGTATCATATCCTGCTGCTGTGTATACTGTTCTTTGCTCTCATTGGGGCAATTTTGTACATGGAGATATGTTTGGATCAGTTATGTGATGCTCTGTCATGCTCTTTGTGCACCTGCTCAAGACAGAAGAATTTAGATATTTGTACTGATTATTGGTACCGGCACTGATCGTATTTATTCTCATTGTTCCAGGTTAATCATCTAGGGAAAGTAACACTTGATCACAGGGTATTAAAGTTAGTAGATGTATGTAAAGTTATGTAGCTTCGTAAAACAGATGTCAGTTTTTAGATTTTGGTCATTTATGTAGCTGCTCTCCAATGACCTTTTCAACTCAACATGTCGTCGGTCAAATATAGATGGAGGACATGAAACAAATCAGAAAGAAATTAGCAATCTGTTAAATCCGGATATTTCTCTGATATGCTGCTTTCATTTTGTGGAACCTAGCTTGTGAAATGTTCATGTGTTCTTACCTGAGTGCCTCTTGTGGTTTTAGCAATGGAGTTGGCTCTAGCTCTTGAAAAGATGGTGAACGAGAAGCTGCCCAACGTGCTCACTGTAAGTTTCTCTTTCTTGCCTATTTATACAAGGAGGCTACTTTCAAGGTATTGGTGTGCCTGTTCGACACAATGAATTCTTTATTGAGTGCAACTAGGAGATTGCGGCGGCAGCGGGGGTTTTGTGTCGGCATGCTGCGGGGAGCTGCTGGACAGTGACCGATGGTGGTGGATCAGAGTTGGAATTCAAGAGGGTTGGTGTGGTTGCAGTTATATGACGATTGGGAGAGAGCGGAGCAACAGAGGAGGCTGGCCAAGGACATGGCCGTGGATAACACATCTTGCTCGGTTTCCCTGACAAACCAAGGTTGGTTGCATCCTGCATGACCTCATATTTTTCATGAAAGTTTTGTGATGCTCTTTTTTAGAAAAGTTTTGTGATGTTAACTCATGAGACATTTGACATGATACTATGTGAATGTAAACGTAATCTGCAGTGCAAAGCAAACAGAGTGAACAAGCCAAGAACGTGTTGGTCAGTCTGTCATTGTCATACTTTTATTTTTGTAATTTTATCGTACTATATAGTTAGTACAAGATCATCAAATATTCAGGATATGTTTTGGAAATACTCCCTCTGTAAACTAATATAAGAGTGTTTAGATAACTAAAATAGTGATCTAAATGCTCTTATATTAGTTTACGGAGGGAGTATAATTTTGTGAAATTGAATGCACAACATGTTCAGAGGAGAGGAGACAGAGGCTTGCTATTAATAACTTGAGTCGCTGTGATGATCGCCCGGGCGGCCGTGTAGCCATCTCAGATGGAGTCCCAGGGGAAGGACCAAAAGGACGTGCTCGTAGGTATGATAAGATTCAGCTTTCCGGAATTTTGGTAAGGCGCTCGGCGCACTGCAAAACTTTTATTTGTAAATATTGCATGCTACTACCTCCTAATTAATATGTCAATGAAAAGAAGTAGATGCAGCTCTTCATAGATATTGTAACATGTTTTGGTTTGCAGGTTTAATATTTGACGTCCTCTGTTTGGTAATGAGAGCAAGCATCTTATGTTGGTTGTGTCATCAAGCTCTGGCTTGTAACTGTGTACTTCTCTCCTCATCTTCTTTGAGGAGGTTTTTTTAGGGAGTCTTGATAGATTTGGTAGAGGATCTAAACTTTCTTTAGAATTTTAGAACCACTATCCTTTTTAGTGTCGGTGTTCAATTGATTATAGATGATAGGGACACTTTGGACCATGGTCCTGGTTCGGTGTGGTTTCACGATTGTCATTGGTGTCCCATGTGTCATGTCTCTGCTTCTGCAGAAATTCTCACTCAGGTTGAGTAATTTGGAACATATGGAACTGCGATGCTTCATTGTGTACACATTCATCTTGTGGAGTTAGTATGCATTTAAATTTCAGTTCAAGCATGTTAGATCAGAGGGATTAAGCAAGGTGCATATAATTTTTGAGTTCTTCCAAACTTCGATGAGATTGCTTCTGCACTGTTTGTCACAGGACGGTGAGTTCCTTCTCGTTGAAACATCTCGGTACATTATGTTTGGCATCAATTTTTTAGCCCCCTACCAATTGTTGTCAAAAGTAGGCCTGGCATTGTCAAAATAGCTTTTGAGGGATTTTTTTCGAAGCAAACTTCTGCGAGGCACAACCATAATCTGTGTGTTAGAAATAAGCTCTGTTCATGTATATTATTATGCCCAATTTAAGACTGAGTATGATCAGAATGGTTTCATTATGGTTATTGTGACTTGTGACTGAAGGACTATCCATTGTTGCCCCGTAAAGATTTGTGCAGGTCCATATTTCCTTTTTCCAATGTATTGCAAGGTCGAGGTCTCTAGCAAGGATACCCTCCCTGGGGTGTTCCGCACTTCGTGGACTGCGTCTGCTGGCCCAACGCCAGTGGAGATCTGCTGCTGCAACACCGGAAGGAAACGTCTTGCAACACGGCGCAACGGCTGCAGGATTGTCCTTCGGGAACTCAGCACCTGGACCTAGGCAGGGCAACGTCGTCTGTGCTATCCTTGTCATCCTGGTGAGCCATACTTTCCTTTTCTGATCCGTCCGTTTGAAAACAGAAAAGCTTTATTACTTTGTTCGTTCATCTATATGGAGGTCCTAGAAATTGAGGCATGGTGGATGCAGTATTAGCGGCTGGATTAACTGTGCTCAGTACCACCAATGTTTTTCTTGAAAATGTGTTTTACATGCTTCTATATAGTCAAATGATGTGCTTGCTTGTTACATAGTTGTTTTTAGCTACAAATCAGAATACTGGGATGTTAATGATTGTAGGCGATGTTTTTCTCTTCCATGCCTAAATTGTCTTTAGTATATGTCCATATAAAGAAAATTGCAGTGTTCCAACTATTGAATCAAAATTGTTAAATTAATTATTTTTAGCTATATTATAGTTTGAGCCGAGGGCTTCTTACAATTTTTACTACTACTAATTTCCACTTCTACTAGATTCATTTGTTACATGAGTTTTTAGAGCAGGGTACTTGGTAAATGATTTAGAGCAGGGTACTTGGTAAATGTTAAGTAGACAAAGAAGTACTTGCTTAAGCTTACTGGATCTACTCATCTTCTCAGTATGGAAAGGACTATGAATATGATGCACCTGTCAAGTTGTTGGTAAAGCATTTGTATTCATTCAATGGAGCAATCACCTGATGATCAGCATGGTGGTATCATAGGTTATCAGTTCTTCTCATGTTAGTTCATGACATCCCAATCCGAGCAACCAGCCGTCGATTCAAGCGACCCCCTTTAGGAATCCATGGAATTTGAGGTGGATTTCCTGGAAGAGGGAGGAGGAAGGATGATGGTGGGGTTCATGAGGAAGAGGATTCCACCATCTACGACTCTCTCCCTCAGGGGAACATCGCAGATTTGACTAGGAGCTCTCAAGCACGAGATCCCCTGCGCCTCTCATCTGTCCTTGCAGGCATGTGTTCTTCCTCCTCTTATGAGATCATCATGTGCAAATATGCTAGTGTTGTACTCCCTTTGTAGACTAATTGTGATCTAAAAGGTCTTATATTAGTTTACAAATATAGTACATAATATCTTGCAAGGCCTGACTAATAAGTAGTTGTGGCTTAAGATGCTTCTAGAGACTCATTGGAATGGTGGAATTCAATTGGACTATCATATGAGCATAATAGACTATGAGCATCATTCATATTATAATGAATGAGAAGTGAAGGTCTGAATGTCAAACAAAAAACACAATGCTAAATATCCAGTCAGGTACGGCTCATGGGATGCTACAACTATTAGTGGGACAAAAGGGTTGTGCATGCACATGCTTATTGATTCAAGGCGGGATTATGGGAGATAGTGCATGGTCCAGATGAATAGATGGAACCCGTCTAGAGAAAAGAAAAAGGAGAAAACGGTGCCACCAATTTGCATCTGTACATAATTTATAGAACCGAGATTCAGTTGAACCTGATCTAAGATGTGCGTGCATTGTAATTACAGAAGAAAATTGTTCTTCGTAAACAAATACTCCCTCCATCCCACTTATTTTGGGACGGAGTACATATTACATCATATGTAACCGGAGAATGGCGGCATGTCAAGATCAGGCAAGAACTCTGATGCCTGTGTGCACTTGCTGAATATAGATGATTGTGATGGCCTCATTCCTTGGATGTGTAGGGAGCTTCAACCTGGTACGTAGTTTATTACCTCCTACTTTTTGCGCCTACAAAAAATTATGTACATTGATATATGTGGTCTAATCAGTACCATGCATCATAACCTATCCTTCGTTTTACTGAAGTTTTTAGTTATTTATTTCTTGGCCGAATAAATTCCCTTTCGTATGTAAAATACAATTGATCATCGTGAATAAGAAGTATCTCATTGTGATTTTATTTGTTACTGCGAATGTCAAGTAAAAAATCGAATTATTGACATTGAACTCTTAAACCTTTCTCCATGTATGTACAAACACTCAAATCTGAAGTAGTTTTTCCTATGTATAGGCAGTTCACAAGATACGCGGCCAGTGATGCATTCAGCGGTGGCGAAAATGCACATACTTTAGGGGTGCCTCGGTATGGCTGTTGGCTCGCGTGTTCCCCTTGGACGAATCATTGGGTATAGGAGGAGTAGGCGGCCGGGGGTGAATGAATGGTGCCTCGAGGAGTTTCTTGATCGTGCTTTTTCCATCTTGTAGATGGTTCAGTGGATCGTGAAGTTTTTATGTAAGGTATTACATGTAATTAATTTTTTGGTTGGATGGATGCAAAAAAAATCATGTACTTAACTCATCTGGATTGTTTGTGCACAGTTACTAGAGAAGAGAGGGGAAGGGGAGAGGAGAGGGGGTGGTTGAAAATAGAAGATAAAGAAGAATAGAAGTGTTTTTATCATGCATGAGGATCTTAATAGCACATGTTAAATACGATTGATGTTGAACTAGGAAAACAAGTGTGTCCCGTTGCAACGCACGGGCATTGTCCTAGTTATTAGTAAAGGTGGTGTGAGACCTTTGTATATAGTGAGTTCTGTACACCACACTATTATACTTGCCATTCCAACCTTTGATTCTCGATTTCTAGTCCTCTCAAATTGCTTTTCACTCCAACCTTTGATTCTTGATTTCTAGCCCTCCCAAATTGCTTCTCACTAAAATCCTTTTTCTACTACCATACCAAATATGCGAGAGAGTGATTGTGTGTTGAGGAGACTATCTTTCGAAACACAAGAGCAAGGAGTTCATCATCATCGACAACATCTATTACCTTTTGAAGAGTGGTATCTCCTAAATTGGTTAAGTGTCACTTGGAAGTCTCCAGATCTTGTGGAATGGAACCAATGAGTTTATAGGGGCAAGGAGATCACCTACTTGTGAAGATCTACGCCGAGTGAGGCTAGTCCTTCGTGGACAAAACCCATGATTGCATAGACAAGGTTGTTTCTTCATGGATGCTTTGTGAGTGGATCCCTCCGTGGACTTGTGCAGCCATTACCCTCTATGGGTTGAAATCTTCATCAACATGGGCGTACGATAGCACCACCTAACGAAACCACATCACACCGAGTCTTCATGCATTTGTTTTTCTCTGGCCCCTCCTTTACGTTCATATGCAAAGTCTTTACTTTGCATTGCCTACTATCTAGACTTGCATGTGTAGGATGTTGCTTGACTTGTGACTTGAAGAAATGCTAAAACTTGTCAAGAACTAAATTGGAAAGGGCTAGGTTTTTTATTTTGTCAAGTAGTCCAATCATCCCTCTTTAGACAGACTTGCGATCCTACAACAAGGCTGACATAAAGTGAGAGAATATCAATCTAGATAGACAGAAGATGAACCTTGATTCACAGAAAATGTGCTTAGGGTTCAAACCATATACTAAACCACACCCCCTCTCCAAAACACCATCACTGCCTACCAAAAATTAAGCCCAACTACTATACACTAAATAATCTAGCAAAACAAAATTACCAACCCCCACAAAACTCTATGTTCGATTGGGGCAAAACACACTAGATCAAAATCAACCCCCTACTGAAAAAATCCTACCATCCCACTGAATCTCTAGACACAAAATGTGCCCCGCCCCACTGAATCTTACCATCTTAAAATTCCTCCACATTTTACACAAAAATATCTCGATTGGAACAAACTCTAGATCGATGAAATACACAGAAAGGGCGCGCAGAACAAGAATCATAACGAAGAAGAGAAAACAGGAGTGAACAAAAAATTGACTTCGCTGCGGCTCTTTCCTCTCCCTTTTCGCTCTCGAGAATCGCTACCGCCTGGAGAAGTACTGCTCAGAGAGGAATGCGAGTGGGTGAGGGAATGTGAGTGGATGGAACACTTCCACCCATTTTGATCGATGAAAAATGCTCACTTCGATGGGCTGCTGGAGTGCGGACTGTGGATAAACAACGGCCCGCCAGCATAATATTGCGGGAGAAAGAAACAACAACGACCCGGCTCCCACTCGCATTGGCATGCACCGCCCGCGCCGCGCTACAGCGCGACGCGAGCGAGGGAAAACCTAAATGACATCAGTTGGGCCCATTTTAGTTCTCTTCACTAATGGGCGCATACCCCCGCAGCAACTTGGGCTCGACCCATCTACCTTCTTTTTGTGCTTTTACCCCGCGAAAAAGGCACGCACGTGGGTGGGATTCAAACCCATGACTTCTTCATGCTATGTAGGCCGCACTAACCAACCGGCCAACCACATCACAGGTTGATTTAGTGGTGAATGCGTCAAGCTGCGAATGGTGTGTGCTCGGTTTGAATCCCAGTGATCCCATATTTTCAATTAGGATTAGTTTCTTCTTTTTTTCTCCGTGTTTCCTTGTTGAGTCCATTGGCGGGCTTGCCCGCCACGCGTCACTAGCGAGCGCCGGTAGCGCCAGCCGGTGTCTGAAGCTCTGGTTAGGAGCACCCGCGCACGAGTGAGCCGAACAAGTTGCACGAATTTTAAACACAAACGAGATCCAACGGTTCTGCACTTAGATGTGAAATAAGTATTTTTCACGTCTAGGTGTGAAATAGCAATTTCGAAAAATAAAGGGACTGTCTATTCAACAATCGACTGATTTGTTATTGGTTATCAGTCAGATTTTCCAACCAATAAACTGTTGATAGTTGTATGTCTGTTTTTCTTGAAGAAAACGGGTCGGGCTGTATATGTGATCCATCAAGCGACTACAGCGAAAAAAGGTTGAACCGGTCGCCCCTACTGTCCTTTCCTTGACCCGTCAAAAGCACTTGACAGGAAAAATCTTCAACTCCTCTGTTGCACTCTGCTTTTGGTCACCTCTGTTTTGAGAGACTACATTAGGTCCAGAATAGAAAACAAAGCAGAAAAGACATATCACTAATTCGTCAGAGTACAAAAAGACCAGGGGACTAAACTTAGTGATGACATTAAATCAACAGTGAAACACTGGGGAGAAATAACTCAAGCATGCATGACATAGATGAAATCCCAACTGATGTACTGACATTGCTGTCAGTAGATAACACTAGAGCATGATCAAACAAGATGAACACCATGGAGATAAATACTGCCATCATACCAAATTAAATAGTAGAGCATGATCAGACAGGATGAACATTGCCACTGTTAGTTCAGACAACAATTCAGTAGATACAGAAAAGAACACATTTAGGGAACACCAAAAAATTCAGGAGCACTGCCACTATTTCAGGAGCACTGCCACTGTTGCTAAGAAAATTGTATAGTAATAATTTCCTTTTTTTGCAATTGTACTGGCATTACTTCAAAACTCTAAATGGCTGGTGCAAAGTAAGCAGAAAAGCAATGACTGAAGAAGATCTACTGTCAATGTCAAAAAAAATCTCATACTAAATGTGAGTTATAAAATGGCCATAAAAACAAACAAAAATACTGGGAAGATCTTTATATGCCCGAGAAGTTGATAAATTAAAATGAAATACTGCAGGAATCATTCTCATTTACTACACTCCTACAATCGGACATCATATACAAGGTAACGGAAAAGAGCAACAAACTACAAAAGGTTGATCTGGATAATACTTGAATTTGAAACAACAAGAGGACAAAACAAAAACTATCTTGTTGCTTGCAGGTACACTCAGCAGGAGGACTTGCAAACATGAGTCACCAAAATGATGGAATTTTCATCAAACAAGCAAAAATCAGCTACAAACTCGTTAGAAGACACAAGAGTAAGTGATTTGAAACAAATACACAATTTAGGGTATCGAAAGATAAGAGGATAACAAAGTATATTTTGAATTACTCAACAAATAGGGCAAGAAATGCATGAAGATGATCAAGCAGACAAAGAGGCAACAACGGAAGCTAATCCTTGGGAGGCGGCCCTGTTTGAGAACATGAACATACAACAGGCAAGCAAACTAAAAAAATGATGTGATCCAAGTATACATATTGTATATTGGAAAATGTTGGAAAATCAAATCTCACTAATGGAGAGTAAAAATGAGATGAATGATGATCTTGAATCTACAACTACAACAAGCACTCATAGGAACCAAAGCAATCAAGAAAAGGGAGAGAAACAAAGGACTTGGGTCAACAACCTGAAAGCAATGCCTTCCTTGGAGAAGATGATTCATTTCTTGACGAAGATGACATTGAAAAGTTCCTACAAAATGAAGAATACACAGCATCAGAGGGTAATTTGAGGCACACTAGAAAGACAAAGGGGGATACCCCAGCAAAAATAACATCACACAATCAACCCAAAAAAATGAGAAAAAGGGAAATTACACTGAAAGAATTATGGGTACAATTGAAGGAAATATGCCCTAGAGGCAATAATAAAGTTATTATTTATTTAATTATTTCATGATAAATGTTTATTATTCATGCTAGAATTGTATTAATCAGAAACATAGTACATGTGTGAATACATAGACAAACAAAGTGTCACTAGTATGCCTCTACTTAACTAGCTCGTTGGTCAAAGATGGTTATGTTTCCGAACCATAAACATGAGTTGTAATTTGATAAACGAGATCACATCATTAGGAGAATGATGTGATTGACTTGACCCATTCCGTTGGCTTAGCACTTGATCATTTTAGTTTACTGCTATTGCTTTCTTCATGACTTATACATGTTCCTATGACTATGAGATTATGCAACTCCCGATTACCGGAGGAACACTTTGTGTGCTACCAAACATCACAACGTAACTGGGTGATTATAAAGGTGCTCTACAGGTGTCTCCGATGGTACTTGTTGAGTTGGCATAGATCGAGATTAGGATTTGTCACTCCGATTGTCGGAGAGGTATCTCTGGGCCCTCTCGGTAATGCACATCACTATAAGCCTTACAAGCAATGCAACTAATGAGTTAGTTGCAGGATGATGCATTACAGAATGAGTAAAGAGACTTGCCGGTAACGAGATTGAGCTAGGTATTGAGATACCGATGATCGAATCTTGGGCAAGTAACATACCGATGACAAAGGGAACAACGTATGTTGTTATGCGGTCTGACCGATAAAGATCTTCGTAGAGTATGTAGGAGCCAAGGCATCCAGGTCCCGCTAATGGTTATTGACAAGAGAGGTGTCTCGGTCATGTCTACATAGTTCTCGAACCCGTAGGGTCCGCACGCTTAACGTTCGGTGACAATCTGTATTATGAGTTTATGTGATTTGATGTACTGAAGGTAGTTCGGAGTCCCGAATGTGATCACAGACATGTCGAGGAGTCTCGAAATGGTCGAGACATAAAGATTGATATATAGGATGACTATATTCGGATACCGGAAGTGTTCCAGATGATTTCAGAGAAAACCAAAGTGCCGGAGGGTTACCGGAACCCCCCGCGAGAAGTAATGGGCCACATGGGCCTTAGTGGAGAGAGAGAGGGCCGGTCAGGGCAGGCCGCACGCCCCCTCCCCCTCTGGTACGAATTGGACTAGGGAAGGGGGGCGGCGCCCCCCTTTCCTTCTCCCTCTCCTCCTTCCTGTCCCCCTCCTAGGAAGAGTAGGAAAGGGGAGTCCTACTCCTACTAGGAGGAGGACTCCTCCTCCTGGCGCGCCCTGCAAGGGCCGGCCGGCCTCCCCCCTTCCTCCTTTATATACTGGGGCAGGGGGCATCCCTAGGACACACAAGTTGATTGTTCCAAGCCGTGTGCGGTGCCCCCGTCCATCATAATCCACCTCGATCATATCATAGCGGTGCTTAGGCGAAGCCCTGCGTCGGTAGCAACATCATCACCGTCATCACACCGTCGTGCTGACGGAACTCTCCTGTGAAGCTCTGCTAGATCGGAGTTCGTGGGACGTCATCGAGCTGAACGTGTGCTGAACTCGGAGGTGCCGTACGTTCGGTACATGGATCGGTCGGATCGTGAAGACGTACGACTACATCAACCGCGTTCTCATAACCACTACTAGGGAAAAGCTTATAGGCAGACGCTTACTAGTAGCGAGGGTTTATACCCCTCGCTAGTGCTACTTACTAGTAGCGCGGATTTTTACCCCTCGCTACTACTAAGTGGTCTCTACCGTGCCCCCTGAGACATGCCATAGTAGTAACGAGGGGTATAAACCCGCACTACTACTAAGTTGATAGTAGTAGCGCAGTTTTATACCCCTCGCTACTACTAAGTATGAGGTAGGTGAAGTCGCCATATCCTCGGCCAAATCCCTATGTCCTCCCCCAAATCCCTCCTCTCTTCCGCCACTCTCTCCTCTCACTTTCCATACGCTCTCACATGGACCTCTTGCCCATGCGCCCATCCTCCTCCGTGGCGCCGAAAGAGGCCGCCTCCTCATGCCACCGGCGTCTAGGAGCTAGCCAGTCTTCCACCGACATCTAGGAGGCCGCCACCCCACGCCACCACACTAGAGAACCTCACCACCGGTGACTAGCTCCGCTGCTCCCTCCATCACCTTCCTCTCTCCCTCGGTTTTCCTTTTCTCCCTCTCCCTCTGATTTGACTCACCCTCCCATGTCCATGCCCATGCAGGTCGCCGCCATGGATGACCCGGAGCTATCTGGCATGGTCGGAAGAGGAGCCCCATGCCGCGGCCTGGCTTTGCCATAGAAACGGGCCCTCTCCAACAACCACCGCCGGATCTGGTCTTCCGCTATCCGTTCATGCCTCCGGGTACGCCAATCGTCGCTAGATCGAACCACTGCTGCTATTGACAACACACACGGGATCGAGATTTTTTTTTGTTTTTGAAAGCAATAGCAGTAGCGCGGGGTATACGACCCGCTACAGATAATTAGCAGTAGCGTTGTCTGCAATGCACGCTACAGCTAACCATGTATATCAGTAACATGTGTCAACACGCGCTACTGCTACAAGTTAGCTGTGGTGCCGTATCAGTAGCGCGGGCACCCGCGCTACTGATACACCCAAAACCCGCGCTGCTACTAGGCTTTTCCCTAGTAGTGAACGCTTCCGCTTACGGTCTATGAGGGTACATGGACGATACTCTCCTCTCTCGTTGCTATGCATCACCATGATCTTGCGTGTGCATAGGAAAATTTTGAAATTACTACGTTCTCCAACAACAATTACACTGTACAAATGCATAAGGGGGTAAAATTACAGAGTAAAATCGCATTGGATCACATTGGGACTAGCATATGAAATTACACAATAATTAAGAGTAACATTACAGTTTAAAAAGCAATAAATTACAATATACATTATGGGGAAAATAACACTGCAGAAAATGGAAAATAGGATTACAGTGTAACTACCATACAGATTACACATAAAATTATGAGTCAAATACAATATAGACATGGGTAAAATTACACCGGGGGGAAATGGTATAGGATTACAGTGTAACTACAATACAAATTGTTGGGGAACGTAAATTTCAAAAAAAATTCTACGCACACGCAAGGATCATGGTGATGCATAGCAACGAGGGGGGAGAGTGTTGTCTACGTATCCTCGTAGACCGTAAGCGGAAGCGTTTATCAACGCGGTTGATGTAGTCGTACACCTTCATGATCCGTCCCGATCAAGTACCAAGCGTACGGCACCTCCGTGTTCAGCACACGTTCAGCTCGATGACGTCCTCGCCTTCTTAATCCAGCAAGAGAGGCGAAGTAGTAGATGAGTTCCGGCAGCACGACGGCGTGGTGAGGGTGTTGGTGAAGAACAATCTTCGCAGGGCTTCGCCTAAGCACTACAAAAACTATGACGGTGGATAAACTAGAGGGGACGGGGTTGCCGGCACACGGCTTGGTGTTTCTTGATGTGTCTTGGGTGCTAGACCTACCCCTCTATTTATATGTTGACCCTTGGGGTCGAAACTTAGAGTAAAAGCCTCCACAAAGTCGGTTTCACCCGAAAGGCAAGAGTCCTTCTCGGACTCCAGGGCCAGACACCAGGGTTCCCAGCGTCTGGACCCAGACGCCAGGGACCCTAGCGTCTGGCCCCTGGCCTCCGCAAAACTTCCTTTCGCGCTTTCCAAAAACCTTGTGGGCTTTCCCCTTTGGCCCAAATAAAGTGTTCTCGTACCCAAACATTTCGGGAAACATCCAGAACCCCTTCGGTGAATTCTGGAACCCTTCTGGAGACCAAACACTATTATGCCATATATCAAACTTTCTCTTCGGACCATTTCGGAGTTCCTCGTCATATCCGTGATCTTATCCGGAACTCCAAACAACATTCGGTTACCAACATACATAACTCATAAATACTATATCGTCAAAGAACGTTAAGGGTGCGGACCCTACGGGTTCGAGAACTATGTAGACATGACCGAGACACTTCTCTGGTCAATAACCAATAGCAGAACCTGGATGCCCATATTGGCTCCTCCATATTCTACGGAGATCTTTATCGTTCGAACCGCATAACAACATATGTTGTTCCCTTTGACATCGGTATGTTACTTGCCCGAGATTCGATCGTCGGTATCTCAATACCTAGTTCAATCTCATTACCGACAAGTATCTTTACTCGTTCCGTAATACATCATCCCGCAAATAACTCATTAGTTACAATGCTTGCAAGGCTTATAGTGATGTGCATTACCGAGTGGGCCCAGACATACCTCTCCGTCAATCGGAGTGACAAATCCTAATCTCAAAATACGCCAACTCAACAAGTACCTTCTGAGACACCTGTAGAGCACCTTTATAATCACCCAGTTACGTTGTGACGTTTGGTAGCACACAAAGTGTTCCTCCGGTAAACGGGAGTTGCATAATCTCATAGTCATAGGAACATGTATAAGTCATGAAGAAAGCAATAGCAATAAACTAAATGATCAAGTGCTAAGCTAATGGAATGGGTCAAGTCAATCACATTATTCTCCTAATGATGTGATCCCGTTAACCAAATGACAACTCATGTCTATGGTTAGGAAACTTAACCATCTTTGATTAACGAGCTAGTCAAGTAGAGGCATACTAGTGACACTATGTTTGTCTATGTATTCACACATGTATTATGTTTCTGGTTAATACAATTCTAGCATGAATAATAAACATTTATCATGAAATAAGGAAATAAATAATAACTTTGTTATTGCCTCTAGGGCATATTTCCTTTAGTCTCCCACTTGCACTAGAGTCAATAATCTAGTTCACATCGCCATGTGATTTAACACCAATAGTTCACATCACCATGTGATTAACACCCATAGTTCACATCGTCATGTGACTAACACCCAAAGGGTTTACTAGAGTCAATAATCTAGTTCACATCGCTATGTGATTAACACCCAAAGAGTACTAAGGTGTGATCATGTTTTGCTTGTGAGAGAAGTTTAGTCTACGGGTCTGCCACGTTCAGATCCATATGTATTTTGCAATATTTCTATGTCAACAATGCTCTGCATGGAGCTACTCAAGCTAATTGCTCGCTCTTTCAAAATGTATCCAGATTGAGACTTAGAGTCATCTGGATCAGTGTCAAAATTTGCATCGACGTAACCCTTTACGATGAACCTTTTGTCACCTATAATTTTGACCGCTATTGTACTAAGGATAATTTTAACCGTTGGCCAGGTGGTACCTCGGAAGGACACCTTTCGGTATTTGGGGTCAATGCTGCAGGAGGATGGGGGTATTGATGAAGATGTGAACCATCGAATCAAAGCCGGATGGATGAAGTGGCGCCAAGCTTCTGGCATTCTCTGTGACAAGAGAGTGCCACAAAAGCTAAAAGGCAAGTTCTATAGGACGGCGGTTCGACCCGCAATGTTGTATGGCGCTGAGTGTTGCCCGACTAAAAGGCGACATGCTCAACAGTTAGGTGTGGCGGAGATGCATATGTTGAGATGGATGTGTGGCCACACGAGGAAGGATAGAGTCCGAAATGATGATATACAAGATAGAGTTGGGGTAGCACCAATTGAAGAGAAGCATGTCCAACATCGTCTGAGATGGTTTGGGCATATTCAGCGTAGGCCTCCAGAAGCTCCGGTGCATAGTGGACGGCTAAAGCGTGCGGAGAATGTCAAGAGAGGGCGGGGTAGACCGAATTTGACATGGGAGGAGTCCGTTAAGAGAGACCTGAAGGATTGGAGTATCACCAAAGAGCTAGCTATGGACAAGGGTGCGTGGAAGCTTGCTATCCATGTGCCAGAGCCATGAGTTGGTTGCGAGATCTTATGGGTTTCACCTCTAGCCTACCCCAACTTGTTTGGGACTAAAGGCTTTGTTGTTGTTGTTGTTTTCCAGTGATCTACTCCTAGACCACTATCGTACTCCCTTGCTAAACTCAGTGTAGGGTATACAATAGATCTGGTACACAGCATGACATACTTTATAGAAACTATGGCTGAGGCATAGGGAATGACTTTCATTATCTTTCTATCTTCTGCCGTGGTCGGGCTTTGAGTCTCACTCAATTTCACACCTTGTAACACAGGTAAGAACTCTTTCTTTGACTGTTCCATTTTGAACTACTTCAAAATCACAAGGTATGTACTCATTGAAAAAACTTATCAAGCGTCTTGATCTATCTCTATAGATTTTGATGCTCAATATGTAAGTAGCTTCACCGAGGTCTTTATTTGAAGAACTCCTTTCAAATACTCCTTTATGCTTTCCAGAAAATTCTACATTATTTCCGATCAACAATATGTCATACACATATATTTATCAGAAATGTTGTAGTGCTCCCACTCACTTTCTTGTAAATACAGGCTTCACCACAAGTCTGTATAAAACTATATGCTTTGATCAACTCATCAAAGCGTATATTCCAACTCTGAGATGCTTGCACCAGTCCATAGATGGATCGCTGGAGCTTGCACATTTTGTTAGCACCTTTAGGATCGACAAAACCTTCTGGTTGCATCGTATACAACTCTTCTTTAAGAAATCCATTAAGGAATGTAGTTTTGACATCCATTTGCCAGATTTTCATAAAATGTGGTAACTTGCTAACATGATTCGGACAGACTTAAGCATCACTACGAGTAAGAAAATCTCATCGTAGTCAACACCTTGAACTTTGTCAAAACCTTTTTCGACAAGTCTAGCTTTGTAGATAGTAACACTACTATCAGCGTCCGTCTTCCTCTTGAAGATCCATTTATTTTCTATGGCTTGCCGATCATCGGGCAAGTCAACCAAAGTCCACATTTTGTTCTCATACATGGATCCCATCTTAGATTTCATGGCCTCAAGTCATTTAGCGGAATCTGGGCTCATCATCGCTTCCTCATAGTTCGTAGGTTCATCATGGTCAAATAACATGACCTCCAGAACAGGATTACCGTACCACTCTGGTGCGGATCTCACTCTGGTTGGACTACGAGGTTCGGTAGTAATTTGATCTGAAGTTTACATGATCATCATCATTAGCTTCCTCACTAATTGGTGTAGGAGTCACAGAAACATATTTCTGTGATGAACTACTTTCCAATAAGGGAGCAGGTACAATTACCTCATCAAGTTCTACTTTCCTCCCACTCACTTCTTTCGAGAGAAACTCCTTCTCTAGAAAGGATCCATTCTCAGCAACGAATGTCTTGCCTTCGGATCTGTGATAGAAGGTGTACCCAACAGTTACTTTTGGGTATCCTATGAAGACGCACTTCTCCGACTTGGGTTTGAGCTTATCAAGATGAAACTTTTTCACATAAGCATCACAACCCCAAACTTTAAGAAATGACAGCTTAGGTTTCTTGCTAAACCACATTTCATACGGTGTCGTCTCAACGGATTTAGATGGTGCCCTTTTTAATGTGAAAGAAGCTATCTCTAATGCATAACCCCAAAACGATAGTGGTAAATCGGTAAGAGACATCATAGATTGCACTATATCAAATAAAGTACGGTTATGACGTTCAAACACACCATTATGTTGTGGTGTTCCAGGTGGCATGAGTTTGTGAAACTATTCCATATTGTTTTGATTGAAGACCAAACTCGTAACTCAAATATTTGTCTCCGCGATCAGATCATAGAAACTTTATTTTCTTATCACGATGATTTTCCACTTCACTCTGAAATTCTTTGAACTTTTCAAATGTTTCAGACTTATGTTTCATCAAGTAGATATACCCATATCTGCTCAAATCATCTGTGAAGGTCAGAAAATAACGATACCAGCCGCAAGCCTCAACACTCATCGGACCGCATACATCAGTATGTATTATTTCCAATAAGTCAGTTGCTCGCTCCATAGTTCCGGAGAACGGAGTCTTTAGTCATCTTGCCCATAAGGCATGGCTCACAAGCATCAAGTGATTCATAATCAAGTGATTCCAAAATTCCATCAGCATGGAGTTTCTTCATGCGCTTTACACCAATATGACCTAAACGGTAGTGCCACAAATAAGTTGCACTGTCATTATTAACTTTGTATCTTTTTGGCTTCAATATTATGAATATGTGTATCACTACGATCGAGATCCAACAAACCATTTTCATTGGGTGTATAACCATAGAAGGTTTTATTCATGTAAACAGAATAACAATTATTCTCTAACTTAAATGAATAACCGTATTGCAATAAACATGATCAAATCATATTATTCCTCAACGCAAAACCAAATAACATTTATATAGGTTCAACACTAATCCCGGAAGTATAGGGAGTGTGCGATGATGATCATATCATTCTTGGAACTACTTCCAACCCACATCATCACTTCACCCTTAACTAGTCTCTGTTCATTCTGCAACTCCCGTTTCAAATTACTACTCTTAACAACTGAACTAGTATCAAATACCGAGGGGTTTCTATAAACACTAGTAAAGTACACATCAATAACATGTATATCAAATTTAGCATTGTTCACTTTGCCATCCTTCTTATCCGCCAAATACTTGGGGTAGTTCCGCTTCCAGTGACCAGTCTGTGACGCCCCCGATTCAATCGTACACTAATCATACACGCAAACATGTACGATCAAGATCAGGGACTCACGGGAAGATATCACAACACAACTCTAAAAATAAAATAAGTCATACAAGCATCATAATACAAGCCAGGGGCCTCGAAGGCTCGAATGCAAGAGCTCGATCATAGACGAGTCAGCGGAAGCAACAATATCTGAGTACAGACATAAGTTAAACAAGTTTGCCTTAAGAAGGCTAGAACAAACTGGGATACAGATCGAAAGAGGCACATGCCTCCTGCCTGGGATCCTCCTAAACTACTCCTGGTCGCCGTCAGCGGGCCGCACATAGTAGTAGGCACCTCCAGCGTAGTAGGAGTCGTCGTCGACGGTGGTGGCTGGCTCCTGGGCCCCATCGTCTGGTCGCAACAATCGGGTATAGAAAGGGAGAAAAGAGGGAGCAAAGCAACCGTGAGTACTCATCCAAAGTACTCGCAAGCAAGGAGCTACACTACATATGTATGCATTGGTATCAAATGGAATAAGGGTATCATATGTGGACTGAAACTGCAGAATGCCGGAATAAGAGGGGGACAGCTAGCCCTATCGAAGACTACGCTTCTGGCCACCTCCATCTTGCAGCATGTAGGAGAGAGTAGATGGTAAGTTCACCAAGTAGCATCACATAGCATAATCCTACCCGGCGATCCTTCACTCGTTGCCCTGTTGGAGAGCGATCACCGGGTTGTATCTGGCACTTGGAAGGGTGTCTTTTACTAAGTATCCGGTTCTAGTTGTCATAAGGTCAAGGTACAACTCCAAGTCGTCCTGTTACCGAAGATCACGACTATTCGAATAGATTAACTTCCCTGCAGGGGTGCACCACATTTCCCAACACACTCGATCCCCTTTGTCCGGAACACTTTTCTGGGTCATGCCCGGCCTCGGAAGATCAACACGTCGTAGCCCTACCTAGGCACAATAGAGAGGTCAGCACGCTGGTCTAAATCCTATGCGCGCAAGGGTCTGGGCCCATCGCCCATTGCACACCTGCAAGTTGCGTGGGCGGCCGGAGAGCAGACCTAGCAACCTCCATTACAAAGGAAGTTGCGTTACGCGGTCCAACCCGGCACGCGCCACTCATTCGCTGACGTCACGAAGGCTTCGCCTGATACCACGACGTCGAGTGCCCATAACTGTTCCCGCGTAGTTGGTCAGTGCGTATAGGCCAGTAGCCAGACTCAGATCAAATACCAAGATCTCATTAAGCATGTTATTTTGAAAAAACCACGGACGCCGACCAGGGCCAGGCCCACCTCTCTCCTAAGTGGTCTCAACCTGCCATGTCGCTCCGCCATAAAGATCCACCCAGAGGGCCATCGGGACAAAGGTCCTTTCAGCCCCCAATCCGTGAATTACTCGCGGGTACTCCTCGAGCCGACCCGACTTTTGTCACCACAAGTATCATATATTATGTATAAGTATATACCCGTGATCACCTCCCGAGTGATCACGGCCCGATAGTATAGCATGGCAGACTGACAAGAATGTAGGGCCACTGATGATAAAATAGCATCCTATACTAAGCATTTAGGATTGCACGTAGGGTATCAACAGCTGTAGCAGCAATGACAGGCTATGCATCAGAATAGGATTAACGGAAAGCAGTAACATGCTACACTACTATAATGCAAGCAGTATAGAGGAGAGTAGGCGATATCTGGTGATCAAGGGGGGGCTTGCCTGGTTGCTTTGGCAAGAGAGAGGGGTCGTCAACACTATAGTCGTACTGGGTAGCAGCGGCGTCGGTCTCGGTGTCTAGCGAGAGAAGAGGGGGAAGAAACAATAAATATTAAGCAAACAGATGCATAGCGATGCATTACATGACAAGTATCGGTGCTAGGGGTGCCCTAACGCGGTATGAGGTGGTACCGGTGAAGGGGGGAAACATCGAGGAAAATATCCCCGGTGTTTCGCGTTTTCGGACATATGAACCGGAGGGCAAAAGTCGTGTGTTCGCTATGCTAGGGGTGCATGGTGGACAAACGGGCTGCGTATCCGGATTCGTCTCGTTGTTCTGAGCAACTTTCATGTACAAAGTTTTTCCATTTGAGCCACGGTTTATTTTATATTGATTTTAAAAGATTTAAATCATTTTTAGTATTTATTTAATTATTTTAATCCAACATTATTCAGAACAGTGCATGCTGATGTCAGCAGTCAACAGGGGGTTGACTGGGTCAAACTGACGAGTGGGTCATGTCTGTCATTGACACATCACCCTAACTAAGAGATTAGTCAGGTTAATTAGATATGTAGGTTAATCAAGTTTAATTAGTTTAACTAAACAGGATTAATTAAGTTAATTAATTAATTAATTATTTTTATTATTAATTATTAATTATATATATTTTTAATTCTTTTTTATAAACCGTTCTATGGGGTGGGGCCCCACATGTCATAGGGCCAGCGGGGCCTAACGGGCACACGGCCGTTGTAGGCGCTCGACCCGGGCGACGACCTGTGGGAGCGGAGGGGTGCTGATGTAGCGCGGGCGCCGGGCACCGCTGATGGCCGCGGCGAGGCCACAGCAGGGCGGCGGCCCAACGAGCCGGAGGTGGGGTAGAGCAGGACGACGCGTCAGCGGCCGCAGTGGTGGGCGGAATCGGCGCGGCCATGGCGCGGTTCGGCGGTCGGGCGCAGCGGCGGTAGCGATGGTAGAGCAGGCGTGCAGCAATGGTAGAGCAGGTGGCCGCGGGAGGCACGAAGGCGAGCGCAAGGCCACGGCGAGACTGGCGGCGCGCGCAGCAGGGGGCAACGGGCGCGGTCGGGCGGTGGACCGGAGCGGGGCGAGACCAGCGTGCGGCAGCAGCAGGAGCCGGCCAAGGGGGGCGACCCAGGCAGTGGCGGGGGCGCGTGCGCAGCCGCAGGGCGCGGTGAGCATGCCAAGGGGGAAGAAGGGAGCGACCACACAGCGGGGCAGCGGCGATGCGGCGCGTTGAGGGAGAGAGGAGGAGAGGGAGGGGCGCGGCTCACGGAGGGCGTAGGGATCGTGGCAGCGGTGCGCGAGGTTGATGAAGGGGATGACAGCGGAGAGGAGAAGCAGGCCGGCGGGGGAGCGCTCCGGGCGGCTGATACGTCTCTAACGTATCTATAATTTTTGATTGCTCCATGCTATATTATCTACTGTTTTGGACTATATTGGGCTTTATTTTTCACTTTTATTTTATTTTTGGGACTAACCTATTAACCGGAGGCCCAGACCAAAATTGCTATTTTTTTTGCCTATTTCAGTGTTTCGAAGAAACGGAATATCAAACAGAGTCCAAACGGAATAAATCTTCGGGAACGTGATTTTCTCACCGAACGTGATCCAGGAGACTTGGACCCTGTTCCAAGGAACAAAAGAGGCGGTCACGAGGGTGGGGGGCACCCCCCCTAGGGCATGCCCCCTGCCTCGTGGGCCCCTCATTGCTCCTCCGGCGTACTTCTTCCTCCTATATATACACAGGTACCCCAAGCGATCAGAACAGGAGCCAAAAACCTAATTCCACCGCCGCAACTTTCTGTATCCACGAGATCCCATCTTGGGGCCTGTTCCGAAGCTCCGCCGGAAGAGGGCCGTCATCATGGAGGGCTTCTACATCATCATAGCCTCTTCGATGAAGTGAGAGTAGTTTATCTCAGACCTTCGGGTCCATAGTTAGTAGCTAGATGGCTTCTTCTCTCTCTTTGAATCTCAATACAAAGTTCTCCCCCTCTCTTGTGGAGATCTATTCGATGTAATCTTCTATTTGCGGTGTCTTTGTTGAGACCGATGAATTGTGGGTTTATGATCAAGTCTATCTATGAATAATATTTGAATCTTCTCTGAATTCTTTTATGTATGATTGGTTATCTTTGCAAGTCTCTTCGAATTATCCGTTTGGTTTGGCCAACTAGATTGGTAGTTCTTGCCATGGGAGAAGTGCTTAGCTTTGGGTTCGATCTTATGGTGTCCTTACCCAGTGACAGAAGGGGCATCAAGGCACGTATTGTATCGTTGCCATCGAGGATAACAAGATGGGTTTTATTTCATATTGCATGAATTTATCTCTCTACATCATGTCATCTTGCTTAAGGCGTTACTTTGTTTTTAACTTAATACTCTAGATGCATGCTGGATAGCGGTCGATGAGTGGAGTAATAGTAGTAGATGCAGAATCGTTTCGATCTACTTGTCACGGACGTGATGCCTATATACATGATCATGCCTAGATATTCTCATAACTATGCTCAATTCTGTCAATTGCTCAACAGTAATTTGTTCACCCACCGTAGAATACTTATGCTCTTGAGAGAAGCCACTAGTGAAACCTATGGCCCCCGGGTCTATTCTCATCATATCAATCTCCATCACTTTAATCTTGCTTTGCTTTTTTACTTTGCCTTTACTTTTTACTTTGCATATTTATACCAAAAATACCAAAAATATTATATCTATCAGATCTCACTCTCGTAAGTGACCGTGAAGGGATTGACAACCCCTAATCGTGTTAGTTGCGAGTAGCTATCGCTTTGTGCAGGTACGAGGGACTTGAGTGTGGGCTCCTACTGGATTGATACCTTGGTTCTCAAAAACTGAGGGAAATACTTACGCTACTCTGCTGCATCATCCCTTCCTCTTCGGGGAAAACCAACGCAAGCTCAAGACGTAGCAAGAAGGATTTATGGCGCCGTTGCCGGGGAGTCTATGCAAAAAGTCAGCATACCAAGTACCCATCACAATCCCTATCTCTCGCATTACATTAGTTGCCATTTACCTCTCGTTATGTTGAGATTGCTATTGTTTCTTTCCTCTTCCTTGCATATGCTAGTTTTTGCTTGCCTTGATAATTTGTTCGCCTATAAGATGCCTATGCATAGGAAGTATGTTAGACTAAGATGTGTTTGTCACGTGTTTTATGATGCTCTCTTTGTGCTTTAATTCTTGTCTTTCATGTGAGTATCATTGAAATAGTATGCCTAGCTATAAGGCTTTCAAGAAAAGTGCTTGTTGGGAAGACTTGAGGAAAGTCTTGTTGAACTTGCTGTAAAAAACAGAAACTTTAGCACTCACGAGAACTGCTGTCATTTTTATTTGGAGAGTGATATTTAGTTAATTCTTTTCGCAGATGATTAATAGATAAATTCCTCACGTCAAGCAATTTATTTTAGAATTTTTGGGGTTCCATATCTTGCGCTAGCTACAGATTACTACAGACAGTTCTGTTTTTGACAGATTCTGTTTTTCGTGTGTTGTTTGCTTATTTTGATGAATCTATGGCTAGTAAAATAGTTTATGATCCATAGAGAAGTTGGAATACAGTAGGTTTAACACCAATATAAATAAATAATGAGTTCATTACAGTACCTTGAAGTGGTCTTTTGTTTTCTTTCGCTAATGGAGCTCACGAGTTTTCTATTTTGAGTTTTGTGTTGTGAAGTTTTCAAGTTTTGGGTGAATTCTTTTGATGGATCATGGAACAAGGAGTGGCAAGAGCCTAAGCTTGGGGATGCCCATGGCACCCCCAAGATAATCCAAGGACACCTAAAAGTCAAAGTTTGGGGATGCCCTGGAAGGCATCCCCTCTTTCGTCCACTTCCATCGGTAATTTACTTGGAGCTATATTTTTATTCACCAACATGATATGTGTTTTGCTTGGAGCGTCTTGTATTATTTGTGTCTTTGTGTCTTAGTATGCCACAATCATCCTTGATGTACACACCTTTTGAGAGAGCCATACATGAATTAAAATTTGATAGAATACTCTATGTGCTTCACTTATATCTTTTGAGCTAAGTAATTTTGCTCTATGCGCTTCACTTATATCTTTTTGAGCATTATAATTTTGCTCTATGTGCTTAACTTAGATCTTTTAGAGCACGGTGATGGATATGTTTTAAAGAAACTATTGATCTCTCATGCTTCACTTAAATTATTTTGAGAGTCTCTTAATAGCATGGTAATTTTCTTAATAATAATATGCTTGGTATTCAAGATTTGTGAAACTTTATTTTGAGTGTGTTGAATACTAAGAAAAGATTGAAGCATGATAATTGTTTTGAGATATGGAGATGATAATATTAAAGTCATGCTAGTTGAGTAGTTGTGAATTTAAAGAATACTTGTGTTAAGGTTGGTGATTCTCGTAGCATGCACGTATGGTGAACCGTTATGTGATGAAGTCGGAGCATGATTTATTTATTGATTGCCTTTCTTATGAGTGGCGGTCGGGGACGAGCGATGGTCTTTTCCTACCAATCTATCCCCCTAGGAGCATGTGCGTAATACTTTGCTTTGATAACTTCTAGATTTTTGCAATAAGTATATGAGTTCTTTATGACTAATGTTGAGTCCATGGATTATACACACTCTCACCCTTCCACCTTTGCTAGCCTCTCCAATACCGCACACTTTTTGCCGGTATCATACACCTACTATATACCTTCCTCAAAACAGCCACCATACCTACCTATTATGGCATTTCCATAGCCATTCCGAGATATATTGACATGCAACTTTCCACCGTTCCGTTTATCATGACACACTCCATCATTGTCATATTGCATATCCCGGTACACCGCCGGATGCATTCACATAGAGTCATATTTTGTTCTAAGTATCGAGTTGTAATTGTTGAGTTATAAGAAAAATAAAAGTGTGATGATCATCATTATTAGAGCATTGTCCCAGTGAGGAAAGAATGATGGAGACTATGATTCCCCCATAAGTCGGGATGAGACTCCGGACGAAAAAAAGAGGCCAAAGAAGCCCAAATAAAAAGAGGCCATAAAAAAGAGAAAAGGCCCAAACAAAAAAATATAAAAAAATGAGAGAAAAAGAGAGAAGGGACAATGTTACTATCCTTTTACCACACTTGTGCTTCAAAGTTGCACCATGATCTTCATAGTAGAGAGTCTCTCATGTTATCACCTTCATATACTGGTGGGAATTTTTCATTATACAACTTGGCTTGTATATTCCAATGATGGGCTTCCTCAAATTGCCCTAGGTCTTCATGAGCAAGCAAGTTGGATGCACACCCACTTAGTTTCTTTTTGAGCTTTCATATACTTATAGCTCTAGTGCATCCGTTGCATGGCAATCCCTACTCACTCACATTGATATCTATTGATGGGCATCTCCATAGCCCGTTGATACGCCTAGTTGATGTGAGACTATCTTCCCTCCTTTTTGTCTTCTCCACAACCACCATTCTATTCCACCTATAGTGCTATATCCATGGCTCACGCTCATGTATTGCGTGAAGATTGAAAAAGTTTGAAAAGTTAGAGTATGAAACAATTGCTTGGCTTGTCATCGGGGTTGTGCATGATTTAAATACTTTGTGTGGTGAAGATGGAGCATAGCCAGACTATATGATTTTGTAGGGATAACTTTCTTTGGCCATGTTATTTTGAGAAGACATAATTGCTTTGTTAGTATGCTTGAAGTATTATTATTTTTTATGTCAATATAAACTTTTGTCTTGAATCTTTCTAATCTGAATATTCATACCACAATTAAGAAGATTTGCATTGAAATTATGCCAAGTAGCACTCCGCATCAAAAATTCTCTTTTATCATTTACCTACTCGAGGACGAGCAGGAATTAAGCTTGGGGATGCCTCATACGTCTCCAACATATCTATAATTTTTGATTGCTCCATGCTATATTATCTACTGTTTTGGACTATATTGGGCTTTATTTTCCACCTTTATATTATTTTTGGGACTAACCTATTAACCGGAGGCCCAACCCAGAATTGCTGTTTTTTGCCTATTTCAGTGTTTCGGAAACGAATCAAACGGAGTCCAAACAGAATAAGATCTTCGGGAACGTGATTTTCTCACCGAACGTGATCCAGGAGACTTGGACCCTGCTCCAAGGAACAAAAGAGGCGGTCACGAGGGTGGGGGGCGCCCCTCTAGGGCGCGCCCCCTGCCTCGTGGGCCCCTCGTTGCTCCTCCGGCATACTTCTTCCTCCTATATATACACACGTACCCCCAAACGATCAGAACAGGAGCCAAAAACCTAATTCCACCGCCGCAACTTTCTGTATCCACGAGATCCCATCTTGGGGCCTGTTTCGGAGCTCCACCGGAAGAGGGCCGTCATCACGGAGGGCTTCTACATCATCATAGCCTCTCCGATGAAGTGTGAGTAGTTTATCTCAGACCTTCGGGTCCATAGTTAGTAGCTAGATGGCTTCTTCTCTCTCTTTGAATCTCAATACAAAGTTCTCCCCCTCTCTTGTGGAGATCTATTCGATGTAATCTTCTTTTTGCGGTGTGTTTGTTGAGACCGATGAATTGTGGGTTTATGATCAAGTCTATCTATGAATAAAATTTGAATATTCTCTAAATTCTTTTATGTATGATTGGTTATCTTTGCAAGTCTCTTCGAATTATCCGTTTGGTTTGGCCAACTAGATTGGTAGTTCTTGCCATGGGAGAAGTGCTTAGCTTTGGGTTCGATCTTGCGGTGTCCTTACCCAGTGACAGAAGGGGCAGCAAGGCACGTATTGTATCATTGCCATCAAGGATAACAAGATGGGGTTTATTTCATATTGCATGAATTTATCTTTTGACATTATGTCATCTTGCTTAAGGTGTTACTCTGTTTTTAACTTAATACTCTAGATGCATGCTGGATAGCGGTCGATGAGTGGAGTAATAGTAGTAGATGCAGAATCGGTTCGATCTACTTGTCACGGACGTGATGCCTATATACATGATCATGCCTAGATATTCTCATAACTATGCTCAGTTCTGTCAATTGCTCAACAGTAATTTGTTCACCCACCATAGAATACTTATGCTCTTGAGAGAAGCCACTAGTGAAACCTATGGCCCCCGGGTCTATTCTCATAATATCAATCTCCATCACTTTAATCTTGCTTTGTTTTTACTTTGCCTTTACTTTTTACTTTGCATCTTTACACCAAAAATACCAAAAATATTATATCTATCAGATCTCACTCTCGTAAGTGACCGTGAAGGGATTGACAACCCCTAATCGCGTTGGTTGTGAGTAGCTATCGCTTTGTGTAGGTATGAGGGACTTGAGCGTGGGCTCCTACTGGATTGATACCTTGGTTCTCAAAAACTGAGGGAAATACTTACGCTACTCTGCTGCATCATCCCTTCCTCTTCAGGGAAAACCAATGCAAGCTCAAGACGTAGCAGCGGCGATGGCGTCCTGGCGCGGGGGCAGCGACCTCCTCCCCTGATCCCGATCCAATCAGGGAGAGAGGGGGCAGATATTTTCGTGGGGGGGGGGGACTGGGGTGTCGGTGGAGTGGGTTACATGGGGTGAGGGGATAAGGAGTGGGGGTGGGTGGCCGGCTGGGCCTGGTGGGTTTGCCCAGTTGGGCCACGGCCCAGGGGGTTTTCTTCCTCTCTTTTCTTTTTAGTTTTGGTTTTTGTTTTTGTGTTTTCCCTTTTTATTTTATTTATTACCCTTTTCTGTTTTAGCTTAGTTTCCTTTTTTATTTAGCAAAATACCAAAATGGTACCTAATTTAACGTTACCAAATATGCCACTGCCACATTAACTAGCTACTAAACTAAAATAGTTTTCTAATTATTTATTATTTAACAGTATTTAAATAATAGTTTTCGTTACTGTTTTATTTATCTTATAGCATCTAAACGTTTTATAAAAGTAGGTTTTCTTCACCATAAATGCCGATGCAATAGTTGTCACAACCCGAACATTTTAGTTTTAACATTTCAAAATTTTGTTGTTTGCCTTGATTTTGAATTTGAATTTGAATCGGTTTCTAATCAACGCGAGTTTATCATTAGTAACCGAGGTGAAGTGGCATCATTACAAGGGGGTTACTGTAGCTTAATTACCCGGGCGTCACAAATCTCCTCCACTACAAGAAATCTCGTCCCGAGATTTAAGAGGTAGTGAAAGGGGGAGGTTTGGTAACAAATCTAGCGGGTCTTCTCATCCTGGCTTGCTCTTCTTGAAGAGGCCAGTCCAATACATTGATGTCTTCATTTCTCTGCTTCAGGTCATCATGATGAAGTCGGCCTCCTTTCTTCGGGAACTCCATCGTACTTCCGAAAGAATAAAGGGTGGGCATTCCGGGAGAACAAACCTCTGCATGGTCGACTATCTAGTCGACAACATCAGGAAAGGTGGCGGATACCGGATAGTAACTCTCGAATTGAAACTTAAGAAAATATCGAGAGCAAAGTAAGAAGGCGCAAAATAGAAGTTTCAAGCGCATAGGCATTCGTTCGTTGCCTAAAACAAAGGGTGACAGGGGTTCAGAGCAATGAGAATAAGTATTGCGTCTGATACCATAATAGATCACTAAGCAGGTGGCCCGTGAATTACATACAAAGTCAATTGCGAGGAATAACTTTGACAATAGGTTGTACAGGAGAGTCAGGTTTCGATCATGTGGAACCGTGGGTTATGGGCCCACCATGTGGGTTAAAAGTATGAAGGGTGATGTCATCTTGCATGATCATGTGAGCAAGGCATGTCAGAGGACAGTATGTCGGTTATGTCGGCAACAACATCGGTGCCAAGGGCATGGGACGAAGAGAACCATTCTCCTGCTCGTTGAACGAGGCGGACCAATAGGCAAAGTTCTCATCCATCGGTGGTTACCGGAATGCTATCAACAATAGTAACAGGGTCTTACTGATAGAGTTATACACCGAGGTGTTTGCACAAGCAGGGAATTATTACTGCTTTTATCATATAGGTCACAGTAAGGGTTTAAACAAACCAATGGAAAGGGAAAAGTGTCTATCAGATTTAATCAGAACAATGGAAAGAAAAATGTGTTTAAACACATATTTCGGGGCTATATCCTTCCCAAGGTCAAGCAGAGCATGATATCCATGACAGGATATAACGTAGAAAACCATTTAGGTAAGGGGGGAGGGTGTTCATGACATTACACAAGCAACGGTGTTTGGATAACTAGGCAAGAAACATTTAGCTTTGGGCTTCAAATGTTTTTGTTGAAAATCGAAGTACCACAGACATGCTTCGAGATAGCACTGACATGGTCTTCAAGCAAAGTTCAGACCTTGGAAACACAAAGGATCCATCAGGATAACTTATTAAACAAGGCATTCAAATTCTTCATGGAAAAATGGTTCTTGCTAAAAAGGAAATTATAACAATAGGTCCTCCGGTCAGGTGTGCTAGGCATGACACCACCTTACTGAGTCATATAAAGACCAATGTTATAACTCTTGGAAATATGTTCCCACCATCATATCTGACCGAGATTCAGATCTGATTGGTGTCAGGATACCTCAGACTCAGGATGCCTGAGAAGAAAAGGTGCAAAACAAATTGACGAGATGACATTGTAAGATTCTCAGGAAATGTACTATGGAAGGGAGTTCCAGAACAAGAGCTCATCATTAAACCAATGAAGGGATAAGGAGGTAGTTGATGAACTCAGTGACAATTCATCGAGATTTTGAAAGGATGGGTTTCCACAATTATGTGAACAAGGAGATAACATTTGTCAGATCAAATGATATAATGATGTATGCTCGAGGAAAGCATACACAATTGAACATTGATTGAAAGGTGCACCCGAAAGATGGGCTTAGGTAGCATGATCAACGTTAGAATGGTGGTTCAACAACCAATAGTCTAAGAACGAACTATCGACCATCAACTTCAAAGCAATAGGGTTGTTAGAAGTACAAAATCCACGCAGTACCGTTCACTTGTTGGAATCCCGGTTAGAATCAACACGGGGACCAAGAAGGGAAGGTTATGGTGAGAAGTATTACTTGCATCAATAATTCATAAGAGGTGGTGAAAATCTCATGACATTCTTGACAAGACAGATGGTAATACTCCAAGGTAAAGAAGAACAATTGTTGGATAGCACGGAACTCAAGGTACAACACAAAACAAGAACAAGTTTTGTGTTGGATGGAATGCAATAGTGCTCTCGATGTTAACCCAAATCATCGAGGGGGAAAGCATGGAATTTATCATCAGGAACTCAATGTACGTCTCGGAAGAAGTTAAAATGTTGACGATGATCATGACACATTTATCGAGAGGTTTCAAGAAGATGTAATCGATCGGCAAAGACATCACATCAAGGGAATGGTGAAGTAAAAGGTTACTATAACCATAGATAAGATGCCATCTCAGAATTCGGAGTTGTCTCTCAAGACAAACAATATGATGCGGAAAGTTTGATGTAAGCTTAGAGCACTGTCGGGATTGTGTCCCAGGGATGAAGGACATAGGTAGAATGGTCAAGCAGTCAGCCTGACGATGATGATGTAGTCAATCCGTTGGGAATGACATGATCAAGTGCAAACTCGTAGGCAATGAAGATTACTAAAAGTTGTCGAATCACAGTGCGGACTCGGTCCACTATTCAGTGTTCTCGGTTGACGACAACCCAGAACTCGTGGAGTAACTATGACAGGGAAAGGTATTACTCCATTACAAATTCATAAGATGTAATGCAATGGCATGATATCCTCGAGATACCAGGTGGATAATACTCGAAGGCATATCAAATTAAAGGTTGAAGTGGGGTGTATTGATCTATAGAAGACAAGCGCTTTAACTTGTCTGAGAAATGGAATCAAAGGAAGAAATTATGGTCGGAACCACAGTCATAAATGATCAAACCATGGATACAAGATGAACTCATAACAAGGGGGTAATTATTTTCACGAGCAGCTTCCATGATAACTTCTACATCGTGTCCATGGGCATGAACGCAAAGTTCAAGATCGACTCCCACTTCTCCAATGCATAACCTTTCATTCACTCCTCAAAATAAAAATGGTTTCAGTGTCAAAACCTACCTGGTGAATTACCAGAGGAGTATGACCCGTGAAAACTTTCGGGTTCACACAGATTATGGAAAGCATAGGTTCAACCCATCGGGGCATCTTAGAACATATACCATGAAGTTTAGGGTCAACGAACACGTGCTCGAAGCAGAGCATGGTTGACAAGGCATAGGATATAACTTGCCAAAGGTAGAAGACATAATTTACCAAAGGCATTATGTATCAGGGGAGAAACTCTCAAGGTTATTGGAAATGAAGGACACGGTCGGATAATAACCAAGCAAATGGTCTCGCGGACCACAAGGAACCTGATGTGAGTATCGGTACTCAATCAGAAGGGAAAAGAATGCAAGGTATCAGATTATAGAAACCATTGACTAATTCAAAGCTCAAACGCAAATGATTATGATTGCAAAATCAAGGGATCAGAAGAAAATGCTTTGATTAAGAATGGACAAGCTGAATAGACTTAGGGGTATATTCGACGACAACTTGATTGGTCGAGGACCAGCTCATGTTCAAATTGACACTGAGTCGGAAGGATGAATTCTAGGATTCGATTGAGGAATGCGAGCATTCGCATCTTATTGAATCAATGGACTCAAAAGGATAGTGGCAAATGATGCCAATAAGATTACACTACTTATGGGATTAACCAAAATGCAAGCAAACAAGAATTTCAAGAGCAACAAGCTGTTGAGGATTTTCAGAAGATCGAATAGTATTTTTAAGACCTTTGTGAATAACCTGAATCAATTGGGGATGAGCATATACTCGATAAGTGCGAGAAACTATTTGTAGGGGTATTCAGGGGGCAAATAACTGCAAGGCAGTAGGCACAAGTATTCTCGAGGTATCTTGTAATAACAAGATCAATTGTGAATAAAAGTAAGAACGACAGGTGTAAGTATTTATCCATAGGGATATTTCGGTGGTAGGGAATTGCTAAAGCAATGGGGACAAGTCTCGAGAAAACATGGAGATTATCTTCGGGATCTTCTGATGCAGCAGGCGACCATCAGTAATAAGGGGCTCTCCGGATGGAAGTGACCACGAGATCCTAATGTTAGAGTTAGTAAAATTCGTTTAACCCGAGTAGAAAAGAGTTCAGAGTCCCAGAGTAAAGGTTGAGGAGTAAAAGATCCTAATACCACCCAAATGGCGACGTGGGCCTGTAAGACACACAACCATGTTAGTAAAAGTTTTTGCAATGTCTAGACTCGACTTCGGCCAAGGAGTGTGGAAGGGGGATTCCTACAGGCAGTCGGCTCTTATACCAACTTGTGACGCCCCGATTCAATCATACACTAATCATACATGCAAACGTGTACGATCAAGATCAGGGACTCACGAGAAGATATCACAACACAACTCTAAAAATAAAATAAGTCATACAAGCATCATAATACAAGCCAGGGGCCTCGAAGGCTCGAATACAAGAGCTCAATCATAGACGAGTCAGCGGAAGCAACAATTCTGAGTACAGACATAAGTTAAACAAGTTTTACTTAAGAAGGCTAGCACAAACTGGGATACAGATCGAAAGAGGTACAAGCCTCCTGCCTGGAATCCTCCTAAACTACTCCTGGTCGTCGTCAGCGGGCTACACGTAGTAGTAGGCACCTCCAGCGTAGTAGGAGTCATCGTCGACGGTGGTGTCTGGCTCCTGGGCCCCATCGTATGGTCGCAGCAATCGGGTATAGAAAGGGAGAAAAGAGGGAGCAAAGCAACCGTGAGTACTCATCCAAAGTACTCGCAAGCAAGGAGCTACACTACATATGTATACATTGGTATCAAATGGAATAAGGGTATCATATGTGGACTGAAACTGCAGAATGCCGGAATAAGAGGGGGATAGCTAGCCCTATCGAAGACTACGCTTCTGGCCACCTCCATCTTGCAGCATGTAGGAGAGAGTAGATGGTAAGTTCACCAAGTAGCATCGCATAACATAATCCTACCCGGCGATCCTTCCCTCGTCGCCCTGTTGGAGAGCAATCACCGGGTTGTATCTGGCACTTGGAAGGGTGTGTTTATTAAGTATCCGGTTCTAGTTGTCATAAGGTCAAGGTACAACTCCAAGTCGTCCTGTTACCAAAGATCACGGCTATTCGAATAGATTAACTTCCCTGCAGGGGTGCACCACATTTCCCAACACGCTCGATCCCCTTCGTCCGGACACACTTTTCTGGGTCATGCCCGGCCTCGGAAGATCAACACGTCGCAGCCCTACCTAGGCACAACAGAGAGGTCAGCACGCCGGTCTAAATCCTATGCGCACAGGGGTCTGGGCCCATCGCCCATTGCACACCTGCACGTTGCGTGGGCCGCCGGAGAGCAGACCTAGCAACCTCCATTACAAAGGAAGTTGCGTTACGCGGTCCAACCCGGCGCGCGCCGCTCAGTCGCTGACGTCACGAAGGCTTCGCCTGATACCACGACGTCGAGTGCTCATAACTGTTCCCGCGTAGTTGGTTAGTGCGTATAGGCTAGTAGCCAGACTCAGATCAAATACCAAGATCTCGTTAAGCGTGTTATTTTGAAATAACCACGGACGCCGACCAGGGCCATGCCCACCTCTCTCCTAGGTGGTCTCAACCTGCCCTATCACTTCGCCACAAAGATCCACCTAGAGGGCCGTCGAGACAAAGGTCCTTTCAACCCCCAATCCATGAATCACTCGCGGGTACTCCTCTAGTCGACCCGTCTTTTGTCACCACAGGTATCATATATTATGTATAAGTATATACCCGTGATCACCTCCCGAGTGATCACGGCCCAATAGTATAGCATGCCAGACTGACAAGAATGTAGGGCCACTGATGATAAACTAGCATCCTATACTAAGCATTTAGGATTGCAGGTAGGGTATCAACAACTGTAGCAACAATGACAGGCTATGCATCAGAATAGGATTAATGAAAAGCAGTAACATGCTACACTACTCTAATGCAAGAAATATAGAGGAGAGTAGGCGATACCTGGTGATCAAGGGGGGGGGGGGCTTGCCTGGTTGCTCTGGCAAGAGAGAGGGGTCGTCAACACTGTAGTCGTACTAGGTAGCAGCGGTGTCGGTCTCGGTGTCTAGTGAGAGAATAGGGGAAAGAAACAATAAATATTAAGCAAATAGATGCAGAGCGATGCATGACATGACAAGTATCGGTGCTAGGGGTGCCCTAACGCGGTATGAGGTGGTACTGGTGAAGGGGGGAACATCCGGGAAAATATCTCCGGTGTTTCACGTTTTCGGACAGATGAATTGGAGGGGAAAAGTTGCATGTTCGCTATGCTAGGGGTGCGTGGTGGACGAACGGGCTATGTATCCGAATTCGTCTTGTCGTTCTGAGCAACTTTCATGTACAAAGTTTTTCCATCCGAGCTACGGATTATTTCATATTGATTTTAAAAGATTTAAATCGTTTTTAGCATTTATTTAATTATTTTAATCCGACATTATTCAGAACAGCGCACGCTGATGTCACCATGACGTCAGCAGTCAACAGGGGGTTGACTGGGTCAAACTGACGAGTGGGTCCCGTCTGTCATTGACACATCACCCTAACTAACAGATTAGTTAGGTTAATTAGATATTTAGGTTAATCAAGTTTAATTAGTTTAACTAAACATGATTAATTAAGTTATTTATTTATTTATTTATTTATTATTAATTAATTAATTATTATATATATTTTTAATTCTTTTTTTATAAACCGTTTTGTGGGGTGGGGCCCCACATGTCATAGGGCCAGCGGGGCCTAACGGGCACACGGGCGTTGTAGGCGCCCGACCCGGGTGACGACCCACGGGAGCGGAGGGGTGCCGATGCAGCGCGGGCGCTAGAGATGGCTGCGGCGAGGCCACGGCGAGGCGGCGGCCCAGCGAGCCGGAGGTGGGGCGGAGCAGGACGGCGCGTCGGCGGCCGCAGTGGTGGGCGGAACCGGCGCGGCCACGACGCGGTTCGGCGGTCAGGCGCAGCGGCGGCAGCGATGGCAGAGCAAGTGGCCGCGGGAGGCACGAAGGCGAGCGCAAGGCCACGGCGAGACTGGCGGCACGCGCAGCAAGGGGCGGCGGGCGCGGTCGGGCGGTGGACCGGAGCGGGGCGAGACCAGCGCGCGGCAGCAGCAGGAGTCGATCATGGCGGGCGACCCAGGCAGTGGCGGGAGCGCGTGCGCAGCCGCGGGGCGCGGTGAGCGTGCCAAGGGGGAAGAAGGGAGCGGCCACGCAGCGGGGCAGCGGCGATGCGGCGCGTTGAGGGAGAGAGGAGGAGAGGGAGGGGCGCGGGTCACGGAGGGCGTAGGGATCGTGGCAGCGATGTGCGAGGTGGATGATGGGGACGACGGCGGAGACGAGAAGCAGGCCGGCGGGGGAGCGCTCCGGGCGGCGGCGGTGTCCTGGCGCGGGGGCAACGACCTCCTCCCCCGATCTCGATCCAATCGGGGAGAGAGGGGGTAGATATTTTTGTGGGGGGGGGAGTGGGGTGTCGGTGGAGTGGGTTACAGGGGGTGAGGGGATAAGGAGTGGGGGTGGGTGGCCGGCTGGGCCTGGTGGGTTGGCCCAGTTGGGCCACGGCCGAGGGGGGGGTTTCTTCCTCTCTTTTCTTTTTAGTTTTGTTTTCTATTTTTGTGTTTTCCCTTTTTCTTTTATTTATTACCCTTTTCTGTTTTAGCTTAGTTTCCTTTTATTTTTGATTCAGCAAAATACCAAAATGGTACCTACTTTGACGTTACCAAATATGCCACTGCCACATTAACTAGCTACGTAAACTAAAATAGTTTTGTAATTATTTATTATTTAACGGTATTTACATATTAGTTTTCGCTACTGTTTTATTTATCTTATAGCATCTAAACATTTTATAAAAGTAGGGTTTCTTCACCATAACTGCCTATGCAATAGTTGTCACAACCCGAACATTTTAGTTTTAACATTTGAAATTTTTGTTGTTTGCCTTGATTTTGAATTTGAATTTGAATCGGTTTCTAATCAACGCGAGTTTATCATTAGTAACCGAGGTGATGTGGCATCATTACGAGGGGGTTACTGTAGCTTAGTTACCCGGGCTTCACAAGTCCCTTTGCAGTAGAAGCACTTAGTCTCGGGCTTAGGTCCATACATGGGTTTCTTCACTTGAGCAGCAACTTGCTTGCCGTTCTTCTTGAAGTTCCCTTTCTTTCCCTTTGCCCTTTTCTTGAAACTAATGGTCTTGTTAATCATCAACACTTGATGCTCTTTCTTGATTTCTACCTTCATCGATTTCATCATCATGAAAAGCTCAGGAATCGTTTTCGTCATCCCTTGCATACTACAGTTCATCACGAAGTTCTACTAACTTGGTGATGGTGACTACAGAATTCTGTCAATCACTATTTTATCTGGAAGATTAACTCCCACTTGATTCAAGCGGTTGTAGTAACCAGACAATCTGATCACATGCTCACTGCTTGAGCTATTCTCCTCCATCTTTTAGCTATAGAACTTGTTGGAGACTTCATATCTCTCAACTTGGGTATTTGCTTGAAATATTAACTTCAACTCCCGGAACATCTCATATGATCCATGACATTCAAAATGTCTTTGAAGTCCCGATTCTAAGTTGTTAAGCATGGTGCACTAAACTATCAAGTAGTCATCATATTGAGCTAGCCAAACGTTCATAACGTCTGCATCTGCTCCTGTAATAAGTCTGTCACCTTACGGTGCATCAAGGACATATTTCTTCTATGCAGCAATGAGGATAATCCTCAGATCACGGATCCAATCCGCATCATTGCTACTAACATCTTCCAACTTAGTTTTCTCTAGGTACATAAAAATAAAACAGAGGAGCTAAACGCGAGCTATTGATCTACAACATAGATATGCTAATACTACCAGGACTAAGTTCATGATAAATTAAAGTTCAATTAATCATATTACTTAAGAACTCCCACTTAGATAGACATCCCTCTAATCTTCTAAGTGATCACGCGATCCATATCAACTAAACCATGTCCGATCATCACGTGAGATGGAGTAGTTTCAATGGTGAACATCACTATGTTGATCATATCTACTATATGATTCACGCTCGACCTTTCGGTCTCAGTGTTCTGAGGCCATATCTACATGCTAGGCTCGTCAAGTTTAACCTGAGTATTCCGCGTGTGCAACTGTTTTGCACCCGTTGTATTTGAATGTAGAGCCTATCACACCTGATCATCACGTGGTGTCTTAGCACGAAGAACTTTCGCAACGATGCATACTCAGGGAGAACACTTTTTTCTTGAAATTTAGTGAGAGATCATCTTATAATGCTACCGTCAAACAAAGCAAGATAAGATGCATAAAAGATAAACATCACATGCAATCAATATAAGTGATATGATATGGCCATCATGTTGGAAATATGCCCTAGAGGCAATAATAAATTAGTTATTATTATATTTCCTTGTTCATGATAATTGTATTTTATTCATGCTATAATTGTATTAATCGGAAATCGTAATACACGTGTGAATACATAGACAACACCATGTCCCTAGTAAGCCTCTAGTTGACTAGCTCGTTGATCAATAGATGGTTACGGTTTCCTGACCATGGACATTGGATGTCATTGATAACGGGATCACATCATTAGGAGAATGATGTGATGGACAAGACCCAATCCTAAGCCTAGCATAGAGATCGTGTAGTTCGTATGCTGAAGCTTTTCTAATGTCAAGTATCTCTTCCTTCGACCATGAGAGCGTGTAACTCCTGGATACCGTAGGAGTGCTTTGGGTGTATCAAACGTCACAACGTAACTGGGTGACTATAAAGGTGCACTACAGGTATCTCCGAAAGTATCTATTGTTTTATGCGGATCGAGACTGGGATTTGTCACTCCGTGTAAACGAAGAGGTATCTCTGGGCCCACTCGGTAGGACATCATCATATGCGCAATGTGACCAAGAAGTTGATCACGGGATGATGTGTTACGGAACGAGTAAAGTGACTTGCCGGTAACGAGATTGAACAAGGTATTGGATACCGACGATTGAATCTCGGGCAAGTAACATACCGATAGACAAAGGGAATTGAATACGGGATGGATTAAGTCCTTGACATCGTGGTTCATCCGATGAGATCATCGTGGAACATGTGGGAGCCATCATGGGTATCCAGATCCCGCTGTTGGTTATTGACCGGAGAGTCATCTCGGTCATGTCTGCATGTCTCCCGAACCCGTAGGGTCTACACACTTAAGGTTCGGTGACGCTAGGGTTGTAGAGATATTAGTATGCGGAAACCCAAAAGTTGTTCGGAGTCCCGGATGAGATCCCGGACGTCACGAGGAGTTCCGGAATGGTCCGGAGGTAAAGAATTATATATAGGAAGTGCTATTTCGGCCATCGTGACAAGTTTCGGGGTCATCGGTATTGTACCGGGACCACCGGAAGGGTCCCGGGGGTCCACCGGGTGGGGCCACCTACCCCGGGGGGCCACATGGGCTGTAGGGGGTGCACCTTGGCCTATATGGGCCAAGGGCACCAGCCCCAAGAGGCCCATGCGCCAAGAGAAGAGGAAAGGGGGAGAGTCCTAAAGGGGGAAGGCACCTCCGAGGTGCCTTGGGGAGGATGGACTCCTCCCCACCCTTGGCCGCACCCTTCCTTGGAGGAAGGGGCAAGGCTGCGCCCTTCCCCTCTCCCTTGGCCCTATATATAGTGGGGAAAAGGAGGAGCAACCAGACCTAAGGCCTGGCGCCTCCCTCTCCCTCCCGTGACACATCTACCTCCTCCCGCGGCGCTTAGCGAAGCCCTGTTGGAATCCCGCTACTTCCACCACGCCGTCGTGCTGCTGGATCTCCATAAACCTCTCCCTCTCTCCTTGCTGGATCAAGGCATGGGAGACGTCATCGGGCTGTACGTGTGTTGAACGCGGAGGTGCCGTGCGTTCGGCACTTGATCATCGGTGATTTGAATCACGACGAGTACGACTCCATCAACCCCGTTCACTTGAACGCTTCCGCTTAGCGATCTACAAGGGTATGTAGATGCACTCTCCTTCCCCTCGTTGCTGGTTTCTCCATAGATAGATCTTGGTAATACGTTTCCCAACAGTGGCATCATGAGCTAGGTCTATTGCGTAGATTCTATGCATGAGTAGAACACAAAGTAGTTGTGGGCGTTGATTTTGTTCAATATGCTTGCCGTTACTAGTCTTATCTTGATTCGGCGGCATCGTGGGATGAAGCGGCCCGGACCAACCTTACACGTATTCTTACGTGAGACCGGTTCCACCGACAAACATGCACTAGTTGCATAAGGTGGCTAGCGGGTGTCTGTCTCTCCTACTTTAGTCGGATCGGATTCGATGAAAAGGGTCCTTATGAAGGGTAAATAGCAATTGGCATATCACGTTGTGGTTTTGCGTAGGTAAGAAACGTTCTTGCTAGAAACCCATAGCAGCCACGTAAAACATGCAAACAACAATTAGAGGGCGTCTAACTTGTTTTTGCAGGGTATACTATGTGATGTGATATGGCCAAAAGGATGTGATGAATGATATATGTGATGTATGAGATTGATCATGTTCTTGTCAAGGGAATCACGACTTGCATGTCGATGACGAGACAACTTCAAGAAGACACGATGATGGAGATCATGATGATGGAGATCATGGTGTCATACCGGTGACAAGATGATCATGGAGCCCCAAGATGGAGATCAAAGGAGCTATATGATATTGGCCATATCATGTCACTATTATTTGATTGCATTTGATGTTTATCATGTTTATACATCTTATTTGCTTAGAACGACGGTAGTAAATAAGATGATCCCTCATTAAAATTTCAAGAAGTGTTCTCCCCTAACTGTGCACCGTTGCTACAGTTCGTCGTTTCGAAGCACCACGTGATGATCGGGTGTGATAGATTCTTACGTTCACATACAACGGGTGTAAGACAGTTTTACACAGCGAAAACACTTAGGGTTAACTTGACGAGCCTAGCATGTATAGACATGGCCTCGGAACACGGAGACCGAAAGGTCGAGCATGAGTCGTATAGAAGATATGATCAACATGAAGATGTTCACCGACGTTAACTAGTCAGTCTCACATGATGATCAGACACGGGCTAGTTGACTCGAATCATGTAATCACTTAGATGACTAGAGGGATGTCTATCTGAGTGGGAGTTCATAAGATGAACTTAATTATCCTGAACATAGTCAAAAGGTTTTTGCAAATTATGTCGTAGCTCGCGCTTTAGTTCTACTGTTTAGATATGTTCCTAGAGAAAAAATTAGTTGAAAGTTGATAGTAGCAATTATGCGGACTAGGTCCGTAAACTGAGGATTGTCCTCATTGCTTCTTAGAAGGCTTATGTCCTTAATGCACCGCTCGGTGTGTTGAACCTCGAACGTTGTCTGTGGATGTTGCGAACATCTGACATACACATTTTGATAACTACGTGATAGTTCAGTTAAACGGTTTAGAGTTGAGGCACCAAAGATGTTTTTGAAACATCGCGAGACATATGAGATGTTTTGAGGGCTGAAATTAGGATTTCAGGCTTGTGCCCACGTCAAGAGGTATGAGACCTCCGACGATTTTCTTAGCCTGCAAACTAAGGAGAGAAACTCAATTGTTGATCTTGTGCTCAGATTGTCTGAGTGCGACAATCATTTGAATCGAGTGGGAGTTAATCTTCCAGATAAGATAGTGATGTTTCTCCGAAGTCATTACCACCAAGCTGCTAGAGCTTCGTGATGAACTATGATATATCAGGGACATATATGATGATCCTTGAGATATTCGCGATGTTTGACTCCGCGAAAGTAGAAATCAAAAGGGAGCATCAATCGTTGATGGTCAGTGAGACCACTAGTTTCAAGAAGGGCAAGGGAACAAAGGGATACTTCATGAAACGGCAATTCAGCTGCTGCTCTAGTGAAGAAACCCAAGGTTTAACCCAAACCCGAGACTAAGTGCTTCTGTGATAAGGGGAATAGTCACTGGAGCAGAATTACCCTAGATACTTGGTAGATGAGAAGGCTGGCAAGGTCGATAGAAGTATATTGGATATACATTATGTTAGTGTGTACTTTACTAGTACTCCTAGTAGCACCAGGGTATTAGATACCGGTTCGGTTGCTAAGTGTTAGTAACGCGAAATAAAAGCTACGGAATAAACGGAGACTAGCTAAAGGAGAGCTGACGATATGTGTTGGAAGTTTTTCCAAGCTTGATGTGATCAAGCATCGCACGCTCCCTCTACCATCAAGATTAGTATTAAACCTGAATAATTGTCATTTGGTGTTTGCGTTGAGCATAGACATGATTGGATTATGTCTATCGCAATACGGTTATTCATTTAAGGAGAATAATGGTTACTCTGTTTATTTGAATAATACCTTCAATGGTCTTGCACCTAAAGGAATGGTTTATTGAATCTCGATCGTAGTGATACACATTTTCATGCCAAAAGATAGTAATGATAGTACCACCTACTTGTGGCACTACCACGTAAGTCATATCGGTATAAAACGCATCAAGAAGCTCCATGTTGATGGATCTTTGGACTCACTCGTTTTTGAAAAGTTTGAGACATGCGAACCATGTCTATTGGTGTATATGCATGAAGAAACTCCATGCAAATGGACTGTTTGAACTCACTTGATCTTGAATCACTTGAGACATGCAAATCATACCACATGGGCAAGATGACTAAAAGCCTCGGTTTCAGTAAAATGGAACTAGAAAGCAACCTGTTGGAAGTAATGCATTTTGATGTGTGCAGTCCAATGAGTGCTGAGGCATGTAGTGGATATCGTTATGTTCTTACTTCACAGATGATTTGAGTAGATGTTGAGTATATTTACTTGATGAATCACGAGTCTGAATTATTGAAAGGTTCAAGTAATTTCAGGGTGAAGTTGAAAGATCGTCGTGACAAGAGGATAAAATATCTATGATATGATCATAGAGATGAATATCTGAATTACGAGTTTGGCACAGAATTAAGACATTGTGGAAATTGTTTCACAACTAATACAGCCTGGAACACCATAGTGTGATGGTGTGTCCTAACATCATAACTGCACCCTATTGGATATGATGCATACCATGATGTCTCTTATCAAATTACCATGATAGTTTATGGGTTAGGCATTAAAGACAACCACATTCACTTTAAATAGGGCACCACGTAATTCCGATGAGATGACACCGTATGAACTATGGTTTAGAGAAACCTAAGCTGTCATTTCTTAAAAGTTTGGGGCTGCGACGCTTATGTGGAAAAGTTTCAGGTTGATAAGCTCGAACCCAAAGCGGATAAATGCATCTTCATAGGACAACCCAAAAACAGTTGGGTATGCCTCCTGTCTCAGATCCGAAAGCAATAAAGGATTGTTTCTAGAATCGGGTCCTTTCTCGAGGAAAAGTTTCTCTCGAAAGAATTGAGTGGGAGGATGGTGGAGACTTGATGAGGTTATTGAACCGTCACTTCAACAAGTGTGTAGCAGGGCACAGGAAGTTGTTCCTGTGGCACCTACACCAATTGAAGTGGAAGCTTATGATATTGATCATGAGACTTCAGATCAAGTCACTACCAAACATCGTAGGATGACAAGGATGCGTACTACTTCAGAGTGGTATGTAACCCTGTCTTGGAAGTCATGTTGCTGGACAACAATGAACCTACGAGCTATGGAGAAGCGATGGTGGGCCTGGATTCCAAAATGGCTCGAGGCCATATAATCCGAGAGAGGATCCATATATGAAAACAAAGTGTAGACTTTGGAAGAACTACTTGATGGTCGTAAGGCTGTTGAGTGTAGATGGATTTTAAAAGGAAGACAGACAATGATGGTAAGTATCACCATTAAGAAAGCTTGACTTGTCGTTAAGAAGTTTCCGACAAGTTCAAGGAGTTGACTACGGTGAGACTTTCTCACTCGTAGCGATGCTAAGAGTCTGTTGGAATTATATTAGAGATTACTGCATTATTTATGAAATCTTGCAGATAGGATGTCAAAACATTGTTTCCTCGACGATTTTCTTGAGGAAAGGTTGTATGTGATACAACCGGAAGGTTTTGTCAATCCTGAAAGATGCTAATAAGTATGCAAAGCTCCAGCAATCCTTCTGAGGACTGGAGTAAGCATCTCGGAGTTGGAATGTATGCTTTGATGAGATGATCAAAGATTTTGGGTTTGTACAAAGTTTATGAGAAACTTGTATTTCCAAAGAAGTGAGTGGGAGCACTATAGAATTTCTGATGAGTATATGTTGTTGACATATTGTTGATCAGAAATGATGTAGAATTTCTGGAAAGCATATAGGGTTATTTGAAAGTGTTTTTCAATGGAAAGCCTGGATTAAGCTACTTGAACATTGAGCATCAAGATCTATAAGGATAGATCAAAACGCTTAATGATACCTTTCAAATGAGCACATACCTTGACGTGATCTTGAAGGTGTTCAAGATGGATCAGTCAAAGAAGGAGTTCTTGCCTGAGTTGTAAGGTATGAAGTTAAGACTTAAAGCTCGACCACGGCAGAATAGAGAGAAAGGACGAAGGTCGTCCCCTATGCTTAAGACATAGGCTCTACAGTATGCCATGCTGAGTACCGCACCTGAAGTGTGCCTTGCCATGAGTCAGTCAAGGGGTACAAGAGTGATCCAAGAATGGATCACAGGACAGCGGTCAAAGTTATCCTTAGTAACTAGTGGACTAAGGAATTTTCTCGATTGTGGAGGTGTTAAAAAGAGTTCGTCGTAAAGAGTTACGTCGATGCAAGCTTAACACCTATCCGGATAGCTCTGAGTAGAGATACCGGATGCATATAATGGAGCAACAATTTATAATAGGTCCAAGTAGAACAGTTATTTGGAATAGCTCCAAATAGAGCATGGTAGCTACATCTAGGAGATGACATAGAGATTTGTAAAGCACACACGGATCTGAAAGGTTCGGACCCGTTGACTATAACATCTCTCAAAAGCATAACATGATCAAACCCAGAACTCATCGAGTGTTAATCACATGGTAATGTGAACTAGATTATTGACTCTAGTAAACTCTTTGGGTGTTAGTCACATGGGGATGTGACCTTGAGTGTTAGTCACATAGCGATGTGAACTGGATTATTGACTCTAGTGCAAGTGGGAGACTGTTGGAAATATGCCCTAGAGGCAATAATAAATTAGTTATTATTATATTTCCTTGTTCATGATAATTATCTTTTATTCATGCTATAACTGTATTAACCGGAAATCGTAATACACGTGTGAATACATAGACAACACCATGTCCCTAGTAAGCCTCTAGTTGACTAGCTCGTTGATCAATAGATGGTTACGGTTTCCTGACCATGGACATTGGATGTCATTGATAACGGGATCACATCATTAGGAGAATGATGTGATGGACAAGACCCAATCCTAAGCCTAGCATAGAGATCGTGTAGTTCGTATGCTGAAGCTTTTCTAATGTCAAGTATCTCTTCCTTCGACCATGAGAGCGTGTAACTCCTGGATACCGTAGGAGTGCTTTGGGTGTATCAAACGTCACAACATAACTGGGTGACTATAAAGGTGCACTACAGGTATCTCCGAAAGTATCTATTGTTTTATGCGGATCGAGACTGGGATTTGTCACTCCGTGTAAACGAAGAGGTATCTCTGGGCCCACTCGGTAGGACATCATCATATGCGCAATGTGACCAAGAAGTTGATCACGGGATGATGTGTTACGGAACGAGTAAAGTGACTTGCCGGTAACGAGATTGAACAAGGTATTGGATACCGACGATCGAATCTCGGGCAAGTAACATACCGATAGACAAAGGGAATTGAATACGGGATTGATTAAGTCCTTGACATCGTGGTTCATCCGATGAGATCATCGTGGAACATGTGGGAGCCATCATGGGTATCCAGATCCCGCTGTTGGTTATTGACCGGAGAGTCATCTCGGTCATGTCTGCATGTCTCCCGAACCCGTAGGGTCTACACACTTAAGGTTCGGTGACGCTAGGGTTGTAGAGATATTAGTATGCGGTAACCCGAAAGTTGTTCGGAGTCCGGGATGAGATCCCGGACGTCACGAGGAGTTCCGGAATGGTCCGGAGGTAAAGAATTATATATAGGAAGTGCTATTTCGGCCATCGGGACAAGTTTCGGGGTCATCGGTATTGTACCGGGACCACCAGAAGGGTCCCGGGGGTCCACCGGGTGGGGCCACCTACCCAGGGGGGCCACATGGGCTGTAGGGGGTGCGCCTTGGCCTATATGGGCCAAGGTCACCAGCCCCAAGAGGCCCATGCGCCAAGAGAAGAGGAAAAGGGGAGAGTCCTAAAGGGGGAAGGCACCTCCGAGGTGCCTTGGGGAGGATGGACTCCTCCCCACCCTTGGCCGCACCCTTCCTTGGAGGAAGGGGCAAGGCTGCGCCCTTCCCCTCTCCCTTGGCCCTATATATAGTGGGGAAAAGGAGGAGCAACCAGACCTAAGGCCTGGCGCCTCCCTCTCCCTCCCGTGACACATCTACCTCCTCTCGCAGCGCTTAGCGAAGCCCTGTTGGAATCCCGCTACTTCCACCACGCCGTCGTGCTGCTGGATCTCCATCAACCTCTCCCTCTCTCCTTGCTGGATCAAGGCATGGGAGACGTCATCGGGCTGTACGTGTGTTGAACGCGGAGGTGCCGTGCGTTCGGCACTTGATCATCAGTGATTTGAATCACGACGAGTACAACTCCATCAACCCCGTTCACTTGAACGCTTCCGCTTAGCGATCTACAAGGGTATGTAGATGCACTCTCCTTCCCCTCGTTGCTGGTTTCTCCATAGATAGATCTTGGTAATACGTAGGAAAATTTTGAATTTCTGCTATGTTCCCCAACACATCATCATCTTGTGCTTGTGATCTCCATCTCCGAAGCACCGTCATGATCACCATCGTCACCGGCGCGACACCTTTGATCTCCATCGTAGCATCATTGTCGTCTTGCCAACTTATGCTTCTACGACTATCGCTACCGCTTAGTGATAAAGTAAAGCATTACAGGGCGATTGCATTGCATACAATAAAGCGACAACCATATGGCTCCTGCCATTTGCCGATAAATCGGTTACAAAACATGATCATCTCATACAATAAAATATAGCATCATGTCTTGACCATATCACATCACAACATGCCCTGCAAAAACAAGTTAGACGTCCTCTACTTTGTTGTTGCAAGTTTTACGTGGCTGCTACAGGCTGAGCAAGCACTAGTAGAAAAAGGGTCAAATGTGAAGCACATTAGTGCCGGTTTGAATTTGAGCCGGCACTAATGTGTGCATCAGTGCCGCTTCCAACGGCTAGCCGGCCGCTCTCATTAGTACCGGTTCCTGGCGAACCTTTAGCACCGGTTTGTGCCACGAACCGGTACTAAAGTGAGTGGTGGCAGGATGTTGTCAGTTCGGGGCCCCTCCAGCACCTTTAGTACCGGGTCGTATCATGAACCGGTACTAAAGGTCGTCCTACATAGACCCTTCATCCACCCGAGCTCACTCTGTTCTTCCCCTTTCCCCTCTCCTCTTTGTTCTTTTCCCTCTTCCTCTCAAGCTCATTACACATTTTGCCCAAAATTTGTCAAGATTTGAAGGCCCCCATCCATTCAAATGATCACAAAGGTCAGCAACTTTGTCCTTTCATCTCTCATTGCTAGATTAGCTCATGCAATGCTTTATATAGTGATTGATTTTTGAGTTTAGTAATTTGGGAGGAATTATATATATGTGCTAGTATTTGATTTATATGCAATTTGAGGTCAAAAATAACACTTAGTTTGCATATGTAGGTGTGGTTTACTTAGTGCCGTCTAAATCTTCGTCGTAACCACCGTCGATCGCCCGCAACGTCCCGTCGCCGGCACCACCTTGTGGTGAGCCTCTTGTTCATGAAGTTTTATATAAAAAATTGATGTTTGTGTGATTTGGATATATAGTTACTCGTATAATTATCTTACCCATACGTTGTTTGTTATACATAGTGCCATGGTTTTGATATCCGTCCCTGTCGGCCCTCGTCCGGTTATGATTCGGATGTGGTATATTCTCTTTTAAAACTATTCATTGCATTTTGTGTTTATGACAAATTATTCCCATCAAGTTGACATATATATTTGTATGTAGGAGGTAGTTGAACCGGAAATTCCAACCGACCCTATTGTCGAGAGGTTAAATTTAGTTGAAAGAGAAAACGAGGATTTGAAGGAAAAATTGAAAAGAATTGAGGGGGAGAAGATGGAATTGGAGTTGCATGTTGCCGATGTCGTCGATGATCACAAGATTAAGATGGAGAAAATGCACTTGAAGATTAGAAAGATTAGAAAATATGCCATTTATAGTGAGGCTTGGTATCATTATGCTATCGGATCAATTGTTACCTTAGTTGCAATATTGATCGCATTTGTTGTTGCATTTAAATTCTTTAGCTAGAGAGTTATTTGTTTGTTGCATTTAAGTGTTGTATGATCTTTATGTATGAACTTTATGTATTGTATTAATTTGGTGTTTTCGGTGCTGTGTATTGAAGATGAGCCGGCAATGGATGTATGATGACCGATGCTCTCCCGAGTTCATTAATGGCATGCGTACTTTTCTGCTTGCGGCTGAGGCAAACAAGCGGGCGGATGGTTTTATGCCTTGTCCATGTGCTGGCTGTAAGAATGGTCACAGTTACTCTATGTCAAGAACCATTCACGTCCACCTGTTTGAGTCCGGTTTCATGCCCCACTATAATGTTTGGACCAAGCATGGAGAAAGAGGGGTTGATGGAAGACAGTGAAGAAGAAGAGGACGACGACAGCTATCCTGGCCATGGGTTCCCTGAATACAATGATACAACAATGAGGGAAGAAGCTGAGCCGGTAATGCGGGAAGAAGCTGAGCCGGCAATGCGGGAAGAAGATGAAGAAGAGGCATCGGATGAGCCCGTTGATGATCTAGGTCGGGCCATTGTCGATGCAAAGAGAAACTGCGCAAGTGATTTGGAGAAGAAGAAGTTGCAGTGCATGTTAGAGGATCACAAAACATTGTTGTACCCGAATTGCGTAGGTGACAAGAAAAAGCTGGGCACCACACTGGAATTGCTACAATGGAAGGCAGAGAATGGTGTATCTGACAAGGGATTTGGAAAGTTGCTGGTAATGATAAAGAATATGCTTCCAAAGGACAACGAATTGCCCAAGAGTACATACGAAGCAAAGAAGGCTGTCTGCCCTCTAGGGTTAGAGGTGCAGAAGATACATGCATGCCCTAATGATTGCATCCTCTACCACGGTGAGTACGAGGATTTGAACGCTTGCCCGGTATGCGGTGCATTGCGCTATAAGATTAGCCGCGATGACCCTGGTGATGTCGAGGGCGAGCACCCCAAGAAGAAGATTCCTGCCAAGGTGATGTGGTATGCTCCTATAATGCCACAGTTGAAATGTTTGTTCCAAAACAAAGAGCATGTCAAGGCGATGCGATGGAACAGAGAAGACCGTAAGAAAGACGGAAAGTTGAGAGTACCCGCTGACGGGTCACAGTGGAGAAAAATCGAAAGAAAGTACAGGAAGGAGTTTGGAGATGACGCAAGGAACATATGGTTTGGTCTAAGCGCAGATGGCATTAATCCTTTTGGGGAGCAGAGCAGCAACCATAGCACCTGGCTTGTGACTCTATGTTTGTATAACCTTCATCCTTGGTTGTGCATGAAGCGGAAGTTCATTATGATGCCAGTGCTTATCCAAGGCCCTAAGCAACCCGGCAACGACATTGATGTGTACCTAAGGCCATTAGTTGAAGAACTCTTATAACTGTGGAATGGAACAGGTGTACGTGCGTGGGATGAGCACATGGGGGAAGAATTTGACCTAAAGGCGTTGTTGTTCGTGACCATCAATGATTGGCCTGCTCTCAGTAACCTTTCAGGACAAACAAACAAGGGATAACATGCATGCACGCACTGTTTGGACGATACCGACATTATATATTTGGCTAATTGTAAGAAGAATGTGTATCTGGGACATCGTCGATTTCTTCCGAGCAGGCATCCCGTAAGAAACAAAGGTAAGCATTTCAAAGGTGAGGCGGATCACCGGACGAAGCCTCTCCACCGTACTGGTGCTGATGTACATGATATGGTCAAGGATTTGAAGGTGGTCTTTGGAAAGGGTCCTGGTGGACAACCTGTTCCGAATGACGCTAACGGACGCGCACCCATGTGGAAGAAGAAATCTATATTTTGGGACCTCCCCTATTGGAAAGACCTAGAGGTCCGCTCCGCAATCAACGTGATGCACGTGACGAAGAATCTTTGTGTGACCCTGCTTGGCTTCTTGGGCGTGTATGGGAAGACAAAAGATACACCTGAGGCACGGGAGGACCAGCAACGTATGCACGGAAAAGACGGCATACATCAAGGTCATGCAAGCTACACTCTTACCAAAGAAGAGAAGGAAATCTTCTTTGAATGTCTGCTCAGTATTAAGGTACCATCTGGCTTCTCGTCGAATATAAAGGGAATAATAAACATGGCAGAGAAAAAGTTCCAGAACCTAAAGTCTCATGACTGCCACGTGATTATGATGCAACTGCTTCCGGTTGCATTGAGGGGGCTTCTACCGGAAAACGTTCGATTAGCCATTGTGAAGTTATGTGCATTCCTCAATGCAATATCTCAAAAGGTAATCGATCCAGAAATCATACCAAGGTTAGAGAATGATTTGGTGCAATGTCTTGTCAGTTTCGAGTTGGTGTTCCCACCATCCTTCTTCAACATCATGACGCACGTCCTAGTTCACCTATGCGAAGAGATTAACATTTTGGGTCCTGTATTTCTACACAATATTTTCCCCTTTGAGAGGTTCATGGGAGTCTTAAAGAAATATGTTCATAACCGTGCTAGGCCAGAAGGAAGCATCTCCAAGGGCCATGAAAATGAGGAGGTCATTGAGTTTTGTATTGACTTTATTCCTGAACTTAAGCCAATTGGTGTTCCTGAATCGCGGCATAAGGGCAGACTGGATGGAAAAGGCACGCTAGGAGGGGAACAAATAATATGTATGGACGGACATTCTCTCACTGAAGCACACTACATAGTGTTGGGGAACGTAGTAATTTCAAAATTTTCCTACGCACGCGCAAGATCATGGTGATGCATAGCAAGGAGACAGGAGAGTGTGATCTACGTACCCTCGTAGACCGACAGCGGAAGCGTTATGACAACGCGGTTGATGTAGTCGTACGTCTTCACGGCCCGACCGATCAATCACCGAAACTACGGCACCTCTGAGTTCTAGCACACGTTCAGCTCGATGACGATCCTTGGACTCCGATCCAGCAAAGTGTCGGGGAAGAGTTCCGTCAGCATGACGGCATGGTGACGATCTTGATGTTCTACTGTCGCAGGGCTTCGCCTAAGCACCACTACAATATTATCGAGGACTATGGTGGAAGGGGGCACCACACACGTCTAAGAGAACGATCTTAGAGATCAACTTATCTGTCTAGGGGTGCCCCCTGCCCCCGTATATAAAGGAGCCAAGGGGGGGGTGCGGCCGGCCCTAGGAGGAGGCGCGCAGGAGGAGTCCTACTCCTACCGGGAGTAGGACTCCCCCCTTTCCCTAGTTGGATTAGGACTTGGGAAGAAGGAAGAGAGGGAAGAAAGGAAAGGGGGGGCGCCGCCCCCCCCTCCTTGTCCAATTCGGACTTGGGGGGGAGGGGCGCGCGGCAGCCCCTAGGCCTCCTCTCCTCTTCCTCCACTACGCCCATTAAGGCCCATTAGGTTACCGGGGGTTCCGGTAACCTCCCGGTACTCCAGTAAAATGCCAATTTCACCCGGAACACTTCTGATGTCCAAACATAGGCTTTCAATATATCAATCTTTATGTCTTGACCATTTCGAGACTCCTCGTCATGTTCGTGATCACATCCGGGACTCCGAACTAACTTCGGTACATCAAAATATATAAACTCATAATGAAACTGTCATCGTAACGTTAAGCGTGCGGACCCTACGGGTTCGAGAACAATGTAGAAATGACCGAGACATGTCTCCGGTCAATAACCAATAGCGGAACCTGGATGCTCATATTGACTCCCACATATTCTACGAAGATCTTTTATCGGTCAGACCGCATAACAACATACTTTGTTCCCTTTGTCATCGGTATGTTACTTGCCCGAGATCATCGGTATCTCAATACCTAGTTCAATGTCGTTACCGGCAAGTCTATTTACTCGTTTCGTAATACATCATCTCACAACTAACTCATTAGTTGCAATGCTTGCAAGGCTTATGTGATGTGCATTACCGAGAGGGCCCAGAGATACCTCTCCGACAATCAGAGTGACAAATCCTAATCTCGAAATACGCCAACCCAACATGTACCTTTGGAGACACCTGTAGAGCTCCTTTATAATCACCCAGTTACGTTGTGACGTTTGGTAGCACACAAAGTGTTCCTCCGGCAAACGGGAGTTGCATAATCTCATAGTCATAGGAACATGTATAAGTCATGAAGAAAGCAATAGCAACATACAAAACGATCGGGTGCTAAGATAATGGAATGGGTCATGTCAATCACATCATTCTCCTAATAATGTGATCCCGTTAATCAAATGACAACACATGTCTATGGTTAGGAAACATAAACATCTTTGATTAACAAGCTATTCAAGTAGAGGCATACTAGTGAAGTTTAGTTTGTCTATGTATTCACACAAGTATTATGTTTCCGGATAATACAATTCTAGCATGAACAATAAACATTTATCATGATATAAGGAAATAAAATAATAACTTTATTATTGCCTCTAGGGCATATTTCCTTCAGTCTCCCACTTGCACTAGAGTCAATAATCTAGATTACACAGTAATGATGCTAACACCCATGGAGTATTGGTGTTGATCATGTTTTGCTCGTGGAAGAGGCTTAGTCAATGGGTCTGCTACATTCAGATCCGTATGTATCTTGCAAATCTCTATGTCTCCCACCTGGACTAGATCCCGGATGGAATTGAAGCGTCTCTTGATGTGCTTGGTTCTCTTGTGAAATTTGGATTCCTTTGCCAAGGCAATTGCACCAGTATTGTCACAAAAGATTTTCATTGGACCCGATGCACTAGGTATGACACCTAGATCGGATATGAACTCCTTCATGCAGACTCCTTCGTTTGCTGCTTCCGAAGCAGCTATGTATTCCGCTTCACATGTAGATCCCGCCACAACGCTTTGTTTAGAACTGCACCAACTGACAGCTCCACCGTTTAATGTAAACACATATTCGGTTTGCAATTTAGAATCGTCCGAATCAGTGTCAAAGCTTGCATCAACGTAACCATTTACAATGAGCTCTTTGTCACCTCCATATATGAGAAACATATCCTTAGTCCTTTTTAGGTATTTCAAGATGTTCTTGACCGCTGTCCAGTAATCCACTCCTGGATTACTTTGGTACCTCCCTGCTAGACTTATAGCAAGACACACATCAGGTCTGGTACACAACATTGCATACATGATAGAGCCTATGGCTGAAGCATAGGGAACATCTTTCATTTTCTGTCTATCTTCTGCATTGGTCGGGCATTGAGTCTTACTCAATTTCACACCTTGTAACACAGGCAAGAATCCTTTCTTTGCTTGATCCATTTTGAACTTCTTCAAAACTTTGTCATGGTATGTGCTCTGTGAAAGTCCAATTAAGCGTCTTGATCTATCTCTATAGATCTTAATGCCCAATATGTAAGCAGCTTCACCGAGGTCTTTCATTGAAAAACTCTTATTCAAGTATCCCTTTATGCTATCCAGAAATTCTATATCATTTCCGATTAGTAATATGTCATCTACATATAATATCAGAAATGCTACAGAGCTCCCACTCACTTTCTTGAAAATACAGGCTTCTCCAAAAGTCTGTACAAAACCAAATGCTTTGATCACACTATCAAAGCATTTATTCCAACTCCGAGAGGCTTGCACCAGTCCATAAATGGATCGCTGGAGCTTGCACACTTTGTTAGCTCCCTTTGGATCAACAAAACCTTCCGGTTGCATCATATACAACTCTTCTTCCAGAAATCCATTCAGGAATGCAGTTTTGACATCCATCTGCCAAATTTCATAATCATATAATGCGGCAATTGCTAACATGATTCAGACAGACTTAAGCATCACTACGGGTGAGAAGGTCTCATCGTAGTCAATCCCTTGAACTTGTCGAAAACCTTTTGCGACAAGTCGAGCTTTGTAGACAGTAACATTACCGTCAGCGTTAGTCTTCTTCTTGAAGATCCATTTATTCTCAATTGCTTGCTGATCTTTTGGCAAGTCAACCAAAGTCCACACTTTGTTCTCATACATGGATCTCATCTCAGATTTCATGACTTCAAGCCATTTTGCGGAATCTGGGCTCACCATCGCTTCTCCATAGTTCGTAGGTTCATCATGATCTAGTCGCATGACTTCCAGAACAGGATTACCGTACCACTCTGGTGCGGATCTTACTCTGGTTGATCTACAAGGTTCAGTAGTATCTTGTTCTGAAGTTTCATGATCATCATCATTAGCTTCCTCACTAATTGGTGTAGGTGTCACAGAAACCGGTTTCTGTGATGTACTACTTTCCAATAAGGGAGCAGGTACAATTACCTCATCAAGTTCTACTTTCCTCCCAGTCACTTCTTTCGAGAGAAACTCCTTCTCTAGAAAGTTTCCGAATTTAGCAACAAAATTCTTGCCTTCGGATCTGTGATAGAAGGTGTATCCAATAGTTTCCTTTGGATATCCTATGAAGACACATTTCTCCGATTTGGGTTCGAGCTTATCAGGTTGAAGCTTTTTCACATAAGCATCGCAGCCCCAAACTTTCAGAAATGACAACTTCAGTTTCTTGCCAAACCACAGTTCATAAGGCGTCGTCTAACGGATTTTGATGGTGCCCTATTTAACGTGAATGCGACCGTCTCTAAAGCATAACCCCAAAACGATAGCGGTAAAGTAGTAAGAGACATCATAGATCGCACCATATCAAGTAAAGTACGATTACGATGTTCGGACACACCATTATGCTGTGGTGTTCCGGGTGGCGTGAGTTGCGAAACTATTCCGCATTGTTTCAAATGTACACCAAACTCGTAACTCAAATATTCTCCTCCACGATCAGATCGTAGGGATTTTATTTTCTTGTTACGATGATTTTCAACTTCACTCTGAAATTCTTTGAACTTTTCAAAAGTTTCAGACTTATGTTTCATTAAGTAGATATACCCATATCTGCTTAAGTCATCTGTGAAGATGAGAAAATAACGATATCCGCCACGAGCCTCAACATTCATCGGACCACATACATCTGTATGTATGATTTCCATCCAATCTGTTGCTCTCTCCATAGTACCGGAGAACAGTGTTTTTGTCATCTTACCCATAAGGCACGGTTCGCAAGTACCAAGTGATTCATAATCAAGTGGTTCCAAAAGTCCATCAGTATGGAGTTTCTTCATCCGCTTTACACCGATATGACCTAAATAGCAGTGCCACAAATAAGTTGCACTATCATTATCAACTCTGCATCTTTTGGTTTCAACATTATGAATGTTGGTGTCACTGCTATCGAGATTTAATAAGAATAGACCATTATTCATGGGTGCATGACCAAAAAAGATTTTACTCATATAAATAGAACAACCATTATTCTCTGATTTAAATGAATAACCGTCTCGCATCAAACAAGATCCAGATATAATGTTCATGCTCAACGCTGGCACCAAATAACAATTGTTTAGGTCTAATATTAATCCCGAAGGTAGATGTAGAGGTAGCGTGCCGACCGCGATCACATCAACTTTGGAACCATTTCCCACGTGCATCGTCACCTCGTCCTTAGCCAATCTTCGCTTAATCCGTAGTCCCTGTTTCGAGTTGCAAATGTTAGCAACAGAACCAGTATCAAATACCCAGGTGCTACTGCGAGCATTAGTAAGGTACACATCAATAACATGTATATCGCATATACCTTTGTTCACCTTGCCATCCTTCTTATCCGCTAAATACTTGGGGCAGTTCCGCTTCCAGTGACCAGTCTGCTTGCAGTAGAAGCACTCAGTTTCAGGCTTAGGTCCCGATTTGGGTTTCTTCCCTTGAGCAGCAACTTGCTTGCTGTTCTTTTTGAAGTTCCCCTTCTTCTTCCCTTTGCCCTTTTTCTTGAAACTAGTGGTCTTGTTGACCATCAACACTTGATGCTCCTTCTTGATTTCTACCTCCGCAGCTTTCAGCATTGCGAAGAGCTCGGGAATAGTCTTATTCATCCCTTGCATATTATAGTTCATCACGAAGCTCTTGTAGCTAGGTGGCAGTGATTGGAGAATTCTGTCAATGACGCAATCATCTGGAAGATTAACTCCCAATTGAATCAAGTGATTATTATACCCAGACATTTTGAGTATATGCTCACTGACAGAACTGTTCTCCTCCATCTTGCAGCTATAGAACTTATTGGAGACTTCATATCTCTCAATCGGGCATTTGCTTGAAATATTAACTTCAACTCCTGGAACATCTCATATGCTCCATGACGTTCAAAACGTCGTTGAAGTCCCGATTCTAAGCCGTAAAGCATGGCACACTGAACTATCGAGTAGTCATCAGCTTTGCTCTACCAGAAGTTCATAACATCTGGTGTTGCTCCAGCAGCAGGCCTGGCACCCAGCGGTGCTTCCAGGATGTAATTCTTCTGTGCAGCAATGAGGATAATCCTCAAGTTACGGACCCAGTCTGTGTAATTGCTACCATCATCTTTCAACTTTGCTTTCTCAAGGAACGCATTAAAATTCAACGGAACAACAGCACGGGCCATCTATCTACAATCAAACATAAACAAGCAAGATACTATCAGGTACTAAGTTCATGATAAATTTAAGTTCAATTAATCATATTACTAAAGAACTCGCACTTAGATAAACATCCCACTAATCCTCTAAGTGATCACGTGATCCAAATCAACTAAACCATGTTCGATCATCACGTGAGATGGAGTAGTTTCATTGGTGAACATCACTATGTTGATCATATCTACTATATGATTCACGCTCGACCTTTCGGTCTCCGTGTTCCAAGGCCATATCTATATATGCTTGGCTCGTCAAGTATAACCTGAGTATTCCGCGTGTGCAACTGTTTTGCACCCGTTGTATTTGAACGTAGATCCTATCACACCCGATCATCTCGTGGTGTCTCAGCACGAAGAACTTTCGCAACGGTGCATACTCAGGGAGAACACTTCTTGATAATTAGTGAGAGATCATCTTAAAATGCTACCGTCAATCAAAGCAAGATAAGATGTATAAAAGATAAACATCACATGCAATCAATATAAGTGATATGATATGGCCATCATCATCGTGTGCTTGTGATCTCCATCTTCGAAGCATCGTCATGATCACCATCGTCACCGGCGTGACACCTTGATCATCATCGTAGCATCTTTGTCGTATTGCCAATCTTATGCTTCCACGACTATCACTACCGCTTAGTGATAAAGTAAAGCATTGCAGTGCAATTGCATTGCATACAATAAAGCGACAACCATATGGCTCCTGCCAGTTGCCGATAACTCAGTTACAAAACATGATCATCTCATACAATAAAATTTAGCATCATGTCTTGACCATATCACATCACAACATGCCCTGCAAAAACAAGTAAGTCGTCCTCTACTTTGTTGTTGCAAGTTTTACGTGGCTGCTACGGGCTTAGCAAGAACCGTTCTTACCTACACATCAAAACCAAAACGATAGTTTGTCAAGTTGGTGCTGTTTTAACCTTCGCAAGGACCGGGCGTAGCCACACTTGGTTCAACTAAAGTTGGAGAAACTGACACCCGCTAGCCACCTTTGTGCAAAGCACGTCGGGAGCCGGTCTCGCGTAAGCGTACGCGTAATGTCGGTCCGGACCGCTTTGTCCAACAATACCGCCGAACCAAAGTATGACATGCTGGTAAGCAGTATGACTTATATCGCCCACAACTCACTTGTGTTCTACTCGTGCATATAACATCAACGCATAAAACCTAGGCTCGGATGCTACTGTTGGGGACGTAGTAATTTCAAAATTTTCCTACGCACACGCAAGATCATGGTGATGCATAGCAATGAAGGAGGAGAGTGTGATCTACGTACCCTCGTAGACCGATAGCGGAAGCGTTATGACAACGCGGTTGATGTAGTTGTACGTCTTCACGGCCCGACCGATCAAGCACCAAAACTACGGCACCTCCGAGTTCTAGCACACGGTCAGCTCAATGACGATCCCCGGACTCCGATCCAGCAAAGTGTCGGGGAAGAGTTCCGTCAGCACGACGGCATGGTGACGATCTTGATGTTCTACTGTCGCAGGGCTTCGCCTAAGCACCACTACAATATTATCGAGGACTATGGTGGAAGGGGGCACCGCACACGGCTAAGAGAACGATCTTAGAGATCAACTTATTTGTCTAGGGGTGCCCCCTGCCCCGTATATAAAGGAGCCAAGGGGGGTGCGGCCGGCCCTAGGTGGAGGCGCGCAGGAGGAGTCCTACTCCTACCGGGAGTAGGACTCCGCCCCTTTCCCTAGTTGGATTAGGACTTGGGAAGAAGGAAGAGAGGGAAGAAAGGAAAGGGGGGGGCGCCGCCCCCCTCCTTGTCCAATTCGGACTTGGGGGGGAGGGGCGCGCGGCAGCCCCTAGGCCTCCTCTCCTCTTCCTCCACTAGGCCCATTAAGGCCCATTAGGTTACCGGGGGTTCCGGTAACCTCCCGGTACTCCAGTAAAATGCCGATTTCACCCGGAACACTTCCGATGTCCAAACATAGGCTTCCAATATATCAATCTTTATGTCTCGACCATTTCGAGACTCCTCGTCATGTCTGTGATCACATCCGGGACTCCAAACTATCTTCGGTACATCAAAATATATAAACTCATAATGAAACTGTCATCGTAACGTTAAGGGTGCAGACCCTACGGGTTCGAGAACAATGTAGACATGACCGACACATGTCTCCGGTCAATAACCAATAGCGGAACCTGGATGCTCATATTGGCTCCCACATATTCTACGAAGATCTTTTATCGGTCAGACCGCATAACAACATAGTTTGTTCCCTTTGTCATCGGTATGTTACTTGCCCGAGATTCGATCGTCGGTATCTCAATACCTAGTTCAATCTCGTTACCGGCAATTCTCTTTACTCGTTTCATAATACATCATTTCACAACTAACTCATTAGTTGCAATGCTTGCAAGGCTTATGTGATGTGCATTACCGAGAGGGCCCAGAGATACCTCTCCGACAATCGGAGTGACAAATCCTAATCTCGAAATACGCCAACCCAACATGTACCTTTGGAGAAACCTGTAGAGCTCCTTTATAATCACCCAGTTACGTTGTGATGTTTGGTAGCACACAAAGTGTTCCTCCGGCAAACGGGAGTTGCATAATCTCATAGTCATAGGAACATGTATAAGTCATGAAGAAAGCAATAGCAACATACTAAACGATCGGGTGCTAAGCTAATGGAATGGGTCATGTCAATCACATCATTCTCCTAATAATGTGATCCCGTTAATCAAATGACAACACATGTCTATGGTTAGGAAACATAACCATCTTTGATTAACGAGCTAGTCAAGTAGGGGCATACTAGTGACGTTTAGTTTGTCTATGTATTCACACAAGTATTATGTTTCCGGATAATACAATTCTAGCATGAACAATAAACATTTATCATGATATAAGGAAATAAAATAATAACTTTATTATTGCCTCTAGGGCATATTTCCTTCACATAGTTCTACAGAATTCTGCCTTGGTGGCTCCGTATATGGATGAACACAAGAATTTGCTACGCTCCAAACACCCGGAGCGGTCTGATCACTAGATTACACGTGAACAAACCAGGAGTTTCGCTAGCTGGTTGCAGACACGTACCATGCATGATGCCTATATTGAAGATGACCTGTACTTGCTGTCCCAGTTACCATCTTCGAATATAATGACTTTCAAAGGGTACAAGATAAATGGTAATACATTTTACACGATCGCCCAAGATAAGAAGAGCACCAACCAAAACAGTGGTGTCCGATTTGATGCAGAAACCAAGACGGGAAAGGAAACATAATATGGTTATATACAGGACATATGGGAACTTGACTATCGACGTGGTTTGAAGGTCCCTTTGTTTCGGTGCAAATGGGTCAATATGACACGAGGCGGGGTAACTGAAGACCCGCAGTACGGAATGACAACAGTGGATCTCAACAATCTTGCGTATGCAGATGAACCATTCGTCCTAGCCAATGATGTGGCACAGGTTTTCTATGTGAAGGACATGTCTACCAAGCCAAGAAAAAGAAAAAGATAAGGAAGCGAATGCATCGTACGATGAGCCAAAGCGGCACATAGTTCTTTCTGGGGAGAGAAACATCATGGGAGTGGATGGCAAGACAGACATGTCAGGAGATTATGAAAAGTTTGATGAAATTGCTCCATTCACGGTGAATATTGACCCGAGCATCCAGTTAAATGATGAAGATTTTCCATGGCTACGGCGCAAAGGGACACACGCGAAGAAAAAGTTTCACACCCAAAGATCTGGGATGTGATCGGCTTCACTATCATCACTTTCTTCTATGTTTCACACCTAGGAGGGAATCTCTGTAATAGTTAGGGTGGCTAGTTATGTGTTTTGGCATTTGAAACGCGAAGAAATTTTATGTGCAAGCAAATTCTTTCATGCATTTACTGATTTTTTCAGCTAAATGACCCTGAAATTGAAAAGCATTCCAAATGAACTCAGAAAAGGCTGAAAGTTGGCATGGTATCATAATTTCACCCACATAGTATGTGCAAAAAAGTAGAGAGGGTTACCGCAAAAACTGGATGCACTTCGTGTACAAAATGGACAATCTCTTTCGAAGTATCAGGGTTTCGGACGAAAACTCATCCATTACAAAGGCATTTCATTTTTAAATAACCTAAGCATTACCAAATTGAATATAATGATAAAACACACTAATATTAAACATAAGAAAAAAGAATCACTGCAAAATCTATTTTCAAAGTTAAGTTATTCACAAACTAGTGATTCACACAAATTTCAAATAATTCAAAATTTAAACTATTCAAATTTGTAAACTACCGGTACTAACAGAAAGTTTGTAATTTTTTGTACCTAAAGCAAAAATATTCACAAAGAAACTCTAAATACAGCAAAAAAAACAACTCAAAAATAAATAAAGCAAAAAAATAAGAAAAAAAGCCCACCTACTGCGCCACAGCGGCCTGCATACGACTAGAAACCCAACCTGTTGTTGGGCCAGGATGCGGGCCCGCAAAGGCCCACTAGGCCCACAGGGCAGCACAGAACATTTAGGCCCAGTAGTCCTGCTTTGGAGAGGAGCTCGAGGGAGCTACCGCACTAGGGCTTATAAACCAGTGCGGACGCCCCTCGGCTAGCGAGGTGGGACTAAACATTTCGCACCGCACCTGCGCCAGCGCACCCCCTTTAGTACCGGGTGGTGGCTCAAACCAGTACTAAAGGGGGGGTCTTTAGTACCGGTTGGAGCCACCACCCGGTACTAAAGGGGTACCGTTCCAGCCGCTTGGCCTGGCCAAAACAGACCTTTAGTACCGGTTGGTGGCTCCAACCGGTACTAAAGGTTGTTCTATATAAGAAAACACTTCAAAAAATTTATCAGTTTCTCATCTCTCCTCTGCTTCTTTCTCCTCTGCCCCCTCGCCGCCGCCCCTCGTCGCCGCCCCGTCGCCGTCCCCGTCCCGTCGCTGCGCCCCACCCCGTCCTCCCGTCGTCCCCGCCCGGCCCGTCCCCGTCCCCATCGTCGCCACCCCATCCCCATCGTCGCCGCCCCGTCCTCGTCGCCGTCTCCATCTCCGTCCTCGTCCCCGTCACCGCCCCCCGTCGTCGCGCCTCGCCGGTGAGCTCCTGCCCCGGCCGCCATGTACCACACACACACACACACAATCTTTCTGTTTTTTAGTTATAGAATTATTAGAAATGTTAGTTATATAGAAATGTTTTTTAGTTATAGAAATATTAGAAATGTTAGTTATATAGAAATGTTAGTTATATAGAAATATTAGAAATGTTAGTTATATAGAAATGTTAGTTATATTAGAAATGTTAGTTATATACAAATGTTAGTTATATACAAATGTTTTTTAGTTATAGAAATATTAGAAATGTTAGTTTTAGTTATAAAATTTAGAATTTGCATATATGAAATCACAATCCATCATTTAAAAAATGTTACTTTACTTTTGCGGCATATAGTATTTGTTGTCGACGATGCCCGGCCCGCATCCTCGCCGTCGACCCGCTCGCGACGACGTCCTACTTCAGAGGAACCATGTCCGGGACTGGGCTCCGCCGGGCTGGCACTGGGAGGTTCTACCTTCAGGGGCGCGACGCTTGGTGAGGAACCCGGCCCCGGATCCCGTCGTCGACCCTCATCTCCTTTGGTGGCGTTCGCGTGGGCCACTTTCGGTGCGGAGGGAGCCGGCCCCGCCGGAGGTGGTACGTCGCCGTGTCAGGGAGGAGGACAAGCACGTCCATCGCTACATGGCTGCTATGGACGTCAGGTTCTCCAATACCTGGCAGGTTCTTTGGGGAGATCACCTGAGCTATGATCCAGTGATGGTTCCTTCACTTTGGTTGTCCACCACCTAGATTACTCTCTAGTATTCGATCTTTATAAGCTAGCTAGCTAGCTAGTGATGTATTCGATATATAATATTCGAGATGATTTATTCGATATTATATATATTATTCGAGACGATGTATTCGAGATTATATCTATTATTCGAGACGACGTATTCGAGATTATATTCGATGATGCTTATTATGTACCATGATTGATTCAGTTTTTCCTTATTAATTGGTTGCATCCATGCATTGTCATTTGAATATATTTCTTTTGGATTAGTTAAATAAAACCTATGGCGGACAATACCGGCAGAGAGGGAGAAGAGGCCCTGTTCAATATCATACGCAATCCTCGCGGGCCAGATGATGATCAGAATGAAGAAGATTATGACAGCTCCGAATATCTAAACAACACCGGGGAGGGTGATATGATATTCGATCGCGACGACCGAATTGATGAAGTCATGAACTATGAACATGACGAAGAAAATGTTGATCTTGAAACAACAAAGACCGGCAAGGTATATATATTTATATAAGCAGGCATCTGGTGATCATCTCATGTTTTAAATGACTTGAAGATATATTAACGAATCGATCTTTCTTCTTTCAGCCATCCGGATCGAGCAAATCTTCAGGCAACAGGAAACGAGGTGTCGTGGTTCTAAGCCTGACAGTAGAGTGGGGGGTAGGTATGGAGAGGCAAGGTCCTAGCTATGGAGAGGTTGTAAGCACAAAGGATGTACGAGTTCAGGCCCTTCTCGGAAGAAGTAACAGCCCTACGTCTCGGAGCCCGGAGGCGGTCGAGTGGATTATGAATGTATGGATTACTAGGTGCCGAACCCTTCTGCCTGTGGAGGGGGGTGGCTTATATAGAGTGCGCCAGGACCCCAGCCCGCCCACGTAGGAGAGGGTTTAAGGTGAGTTAAGTCTGGGGCGTTACTGGTAACGCCCCACATAAAGTGCCTTTACTATCATAAAGTCTACTTAATTACAGGCCGTTGCGGTGCAGAGTGCCTCTTGACCTCCTGGTGGTCGAGTGAGTCTTCGTGGTCGAGTCCTTCAGGCCAGTCGAGTGAATCCTCGTTGGTCGACTGGAAGGCGACCTCTTCTAGGGATGTCCTAGGGTAAGTTACTTGGAACAGGTCCATGACCCTACCCTAGGTACATAACCCCATCATTAGCCCCCGAATGGATTGAGGCTTCGAGTGAAGAAGGAGTTGATGTCGTTTCCGATTAACCTTTGCGCTCTAGTTGTGCGCTGTTCTGGATCAAAGAATCTCTTCGTTGACAGGGAGCAATTTGTCTTCGGTCGACTCGATCCATTCTATTTTTGCGTCGAGTGATCTTTCGAGCTTCGACGATCTCCGAGCGACGGATCGCCGGAAACACCGCGTCTGACAGACTGATTTGTTGCTCGCGGATTCCGCGGGGTGCGAAATTTGGGGGCGCGCGCGAAGCGGGGCAGACCGCGGCGTTCGGATGGGACGGGGCATAGACGCCTCGATCTCCGCGCCGCCTTTTTCGCCACGTATCCAGTCCTCATAACTGCTCCCAGATATGATTAGATCGACCGGGCCCACATGTCAGCCACTCGGAAGGGACCTTATAAATGTGCCCGGCGAGGATTTCTGTGCTGCGCCTCAGCATTCTCCCTCTCTCCCTCTGCTTCCTTCCTCCCTGCTCAGCGTGCTCGCTCTCGCCCCCGCACCACTTCCCTTCGTGCATCTCACCGGCGACCATGGCCAAGGAGAAGACGGCGGCGCTGGAGCGTGCCAAGAAGGCGTCGGCATCGGAGAAGGCGAAGGGGAGATCCACCAGCCGCAGAGGGTCCTCGTCCAGATCCCGCCTGCCGAAAGGCTGGGTCCAAGGAGACTGGATCCAGTCGACCATCACGGAGAAGGACCTCCTCGACATGGCCAACGAGGGCTTGATCCCTCACGGAGCTGCGAGGTTGCCGGGGAAGGAGTGGCAGCCACAGCCAGAAGAGGGTGAGTGTGTGCTTCTGGCCACTCATGTTGATCGTGGGTTTTCCTTGCCGCCAAGCATTTTCTTCCGTGGCTTCTTGAATTTCTTTGGAGCGCAGCTCCACCACTTTACCCCAAACTCCATTGCCTATCTTGCTGCATTCGTGTCCATGTGTGAGGGTTTCTTGGGCTGTCGACCGCACTGGGGTTTGTTCAAACGTATCTTCACGTGTCGCTCTCAGACCGTGAAGAAGGCGAGCCCAGGTGATGAGAAGACCCGAGTCGTCCAAATGTGTGGGGGCCTGGGGATTCAGGTGAGGAATAATAGCACCTTCCCGCCCATGTCCTTTCCCGAGTCCGTCAGAGGCTGGCAGTCGACTTGGTTCTACTGTCAGGTCCAGTCGACGCCAGGGCAGTCGAGTGGACTCCCTCCGTTTACCATGGACCGAGTGAACAAGCCCTCCCCTCTGAAGCTGATTCCGGAGGAGAAAGCCGACGTGAAGATGTTGATGGAGCGCGTGGTGCAGTTGGTTCGGGAGGGGGTGACGGGCATGGATCTTCTGGAGGTCTTCCTCAGGCGTCGCATCCAACCCCTTCAATTCCGGAGCCACTGCATGTGGTTGTACTGTGGGCCCGAAGACGAGACTAGAGTCCATCCAGAAGAAGTCGACGATGCCACTCTGGAAAGATGGATGGTAGCCGTTACCGGAAACAGGGACAACCCGCGCGGAGCCAGAAGGATTCCTCCACTCGACCACAACAGCGACCCAAACAAGGTACACTTGCTCTGCTTTCCATTGTGTCCTTGTCGTATTCATTTCTGCTAACCCTGCCGACTGGTCGACTGATCCTTGTTTGGGCATCTGCTAGGCCTTCACCGAGCTGTACTCGATGCCCAATGGGGCACAAGCTTCGACTGAGGAAGGCGAGGCGAGCGGGGGCGAGGCGAGCGGGGCGAGAGCCAGGAAGAGGAGGAATGGGACTCGGATGCTGCAGGGGATGATGACGACGATGATGATGATGAAGGTGATGAAGATGACATCGAGGACGAGGAAGAAGAGGAGGAGGAGGTCGTTCCACCGCGCTCAGAAAGGCGGTCGAAGCTTGTCCACGACCCTTCGACCGAACGTGGTAAGGGGGTTGCGACCGCCACTCAGTCGACCAAGCGCCCTCGGACCACCTCTCCGGCGCCGACTGAAAAGGCGCCGAAGCAGCCCAGGGCGGCCTCATCGAAGCCGACCAAGCTCCTGCCGAAGATGAAGGTGTCCATCCCCACCATATCAGGGTAATTGTGTTGCTCATATTTTCTTATTCTGTGCGAACTTTATCTCTGGTCGACGCTGAGGTTAGTCGACTGATCCTTTGGAGTTGCAGTGCTGCTACTTCTGAGACCTCGGCCCGGGCCGATGACCACGAGATGGAGGATGCAGCAACTTCGAATCCAGGTACTGTGTTCTTAATACCATTCTTAGTCGACTGACTCGCGATCTCTGATCCTGATCCTTCTCCGCAGCTCCACCCAACACTGTTATCGATCTTCCTGATGATGATGAGGATGAAGAGCCGCTGAAGCACAGGAGGAGTCGGAAAGCGTCCGCCAGTAAGGTGCCTCAGGATGTGCCGGCGCCTGAAATTCTGACTGTGGAGGAAGAGAACACCACTCGACACACGGTGACCTTCGCGAATCCACTGACGAGTGCTCAGCAGCCTTCCCTCTTCATGACGCACCACGTCCCAGAGGACCAAGCTGGCGCAGCGAAGGAGGCGATACGCCAGGCGGGACTCATGATGGAGCAGCTGAAGACCATCCGGGACGCGAGCCAGGCAGCTTATGACGCCAGTTCTGCCCTCCAAAGCAATGTCCAGGTCAGTCGACCGCTGTTTGTTCTGTTGGATATGCTACCAAAAACTTTTCTTTTCCGGAATTTATATTAGTCACCCACTGGGTGTGTCGAATAAACTCCGTGTTAGCGGGGGCACGCTGAGTGCACCCGCTGGGTGTAGTCCCCAAGGCTAAGGTCGACTGCTGGCAGTCGGCCTTAGGCTTTATGATGTCAATCTTTCTGTCAGTCGACTGGTCGACTGGATTTCGCAAACCGGTGGGGGCACGCTGAGTGCACCCACTGGGTGTAGTCCCCAAGGCTAAGGTCGACTGCTGGCAGTCGGCCTTAGGCTTTATGATGTCAATCTTTCTGTCAGTCGACTGGTCGACTGGATTTCGCAAACCGGTGGGGGCACGCTGAGTGCACCCACTGGGTGTAGTCCCCGAGACTGTGGTCGACTGCTTGCAGTTGATCACAGTCTTAGAGAATGCGTCTCGCACACTGTTTTTTTTTTTTGAGGTCGACTGGTCGACTTTGTCTTCAACAGGATTAGTGGGGGCACGCTGAGTGCACCCACTGGGTGTAGTCCCCGAGACTACGGTCGAATGCTTGTATTCGGCTGTAGTCTTAGAAACGTGTGTTTTTCCCTTTTTCACTCGGAAGTGAGTTACATTTGACGTTTAGTCGATTGGTTCTTCGCAGAACTCCTGTGATCTTGTGGCTCGCTACTCAGAGCTGGAACAAAAACATACTCAAGTCGAGCTGAGCTTGAAGCTGGTTCAGGAGAAGCTGACAAAGGCAAAGGAGGAGACCGAAGGTATGTTTGGTGAGACCCTGACGACTGCTTTTCCCCTTGCTTGTTTCGGCATCTGATCTCGCTGTAACTTGCAGGTAAGGTAAGGGAGGCCCAGCAGAAGAAAGACCTTGAGCTAGCTGAGAAGATCAAGCTTGCTGACGAGAAGTTAGCTTCAGTCACCAAGCTCGAACAAGACAATACCAATCTGAAAACTGCTCTTGGGATTGCCAACAAGGAAGTCAGTCGACTGAGAACTGACAAAGCTGCCTTGACCGACCAAGTCAGCAAATTGACTGAGAAGAAAACTGAACTGGAGGCCTTCCTGAGTGGCCTTGCCAAGAAGCTGTTTCTTATGCTTGAAGGTAAACCTCCATGTTTGGCAAATATTTCCAACTGTGGCTTCTTCCATTCGACTATCCCCTTGACTTAGTGATCACCCTTGCAGAATTTTGTCAAAACTTTGAAGAGGAAACCAGCCGACTGGAGCCAAACCTTGACCCCGTCAATTCTCCGGTGAACGACGAAGTTGCCATGGATGTTTTCCGACTGGAGTCTCGTGTCGCAGCTGTCGTGGACTATCTCGCAAGGCTGAAGGCCGCCACATCTCGCATCGACTCGACGCTCTGGCCTGAGGAGACACTTCAGAATGACCTTGAGTCGCTGATGGCCCGCTTGAACACGATCCCTGGTCGAGTGCAGGAGTGGAAGAAGTCCTCGGCTCGGTGTGGTGCAGATGTCGCTCTGTGTCTGGCCCGAGTCCACTGCAAAGATGCACGAGAGGAGAAGCTGGCGGCCCTTCGGGTGGCCAATACCAAGAAGCACGACTTCAGGTCCTTTATGGAGACTTTCCTTGCAGCTGCCACTCGGATCGCCGACGGAATTGACCTTGATGAATTTGTTGCACCTTCCAGCCCTCCACAGGAGGGGTAAAAAACTTCTTCTGGCTCGACACTTTAAATTTGCCTCGGTATGCCGAGTGGAATTGTAACCGACAAACCTTAACAGGCTTGACGCCCGAGCACTTTCGGTTCCTTTAGATATCGATTCAAACTTGAATTTGGCGCTTGAATATGATTGCCTTCGGCTCGGAATGTCTTTTGCAGGTTCAAAGCAAGGTGCCTGTACCGCAATCGACTTATTCTTTAGTCCACTTAGGCGAGCACTGGGCTGCAGCTAAGCCTCCGAGTGAGAGGGTCGCTCTTCACTCGGTAGGATTTTTGTAACTTAGGCGAGCGCAGGGCTGCAGCTAAGCCCCCAAGTGAGAGGGTTGCTCTCCACTCGGTAAGATTTTTATAACTTAGGCGAGCACGAGGCTGCAGCTAAGCCCCCGAGTGAGAGGATCGCTCTTCACTCGGTAGGATTTTCACAACTTAGGCGAGTGCTTGGACTGCAGCTAAGCCCCCGAGTGAGAGGGTTGCTCTTCACTCGGTAGGATTTTTATAACTTAGGCGAGCACGAGGCTGCAGCTAAGCCTCCGAGTGAGAGGGTTGCTCTTCACTCGGTAGGATTTTATAAACTTAGGCGAGTGCTTGGACTGCAGCTAAGCCCCCGAGTGAGAGGGTTGCTCTTCACTCGGTAGGATTTTTATAAACTTAGGCGAGTGCTTGGACTGCAGCTAAGCCCCCGAGTGAGAGGGTTGCTCTTCACTCGGTAGGATTTTGATAAACTTAGGCGAGTGCTTGGACTGCAGCTAAGCCCCCGAGTGAGAGGTTTGCTCTTCCACTCGTAGGATTTTGATAAACTTAGGCGAGTGCTGGACTGCAGCTAAGCCCCGAGTGAGAGGGTTGCTCTTCACTCGGTAGGATTTTTATAACTTAGGCGAGTGCTTGGACTGCAGCTAAGCCCCCGAGTGAGAGGGTTGCTCTTCACTCGGTAGGATTTTGATAACTTAGGCGAGTGCTTGGACTGCAGCTAAGCCTCCGAGTGGAAGGCTGGCTTACCACTCGGTAGGATTTTGATAAACTTAGGCGAGTCCTTGGACTGCAGCTAAGCCCCCGAGTGGAAGGCTGGCTTACCACTCGGTAGGATTTTGATAAACTTAGGCGAGTGCTTGGACTGCAGCTAAGCCCCCGAGTGAAAGGCTGGCTTACCACTCGGTAGGATTTTGACAACTTAGGCGAGTGCTTGGACTGCAGCTAAGCCCCCGAGTGGAAGGCTGGCTTACCACTCGGTAGGATTTTGAAAACTTAGGCGAGTCCTTGGACTGCAGCTAAGCCCCCGAGTGGAAGGCTGGCTTACCACTCGGTAGGATTTTGATAAACTTAGGCGAAACGGATTCGCAGCTAAGCCTCCGAGTGAGAGTCTGGCTCACCACTCGATAGGATTTTTACAAACTTAGGCGAAACGGATTCGCGGCTAAGCCACCCACTGAGGGGGAGTTTTTATGTGGACAAAAATAAAAAGTGATGACACAATTATTTCTAAACCCATGAACTACAGAAGTACTTTATTGCAACTCATCCGAGTGATAAAACTTAAGTGTAAAATGGGCGGAGTAGCTCCGCGTTCCAAGCTCGGGGCTCGTCGATATTATGCTCGACGTTGTAAAGACGGTACGCCCCGTTGTGGAGAACCTTGGTGACGATGAAGGGGCCTTCCCAAGAAGGAGCAAGCTTGTGTGGTTTGTGCTGATCCACTCGGAGAACCAAATCCCCTTCCTGGAAGGCTCGACCTCTCACATTTCGGGCGTGGAAACGGCGCAGATCTTGTTGGTAGATGGTCGACCGGATCAGAGCCATCTCCCTTTCTTCCTCTAAAAGGTCGACTGCGTCCTGCCGCGCTTGTTCAGCTTCTGCTTCGTTGTAGATTTCGACTCGAGGAGCATTGTGGAGAAGATCACTCGGCAAGACTGCTTCGGCTCCATAGACCAAGAAGAATGGAGTTCTTCCGGTCGACCGATTGGGCGTGGTCCGCAGTCCCCAGAGTACAGATGGAAGTTCGTCGACCCAAGCTCCAGCCGCGTGTTTGAGATCACGCATCAGTCGCGGCTTCAGTCCCTTGAGAATCAGTCCATTAGCTCGCTCTGCTTGTCCATTCGACTGCGGATGGGCGACTGATGCGTAGTCGACCCGTGTGCCCTGGGAGTTGCAGAAGGTTCTGAATTCCTCTGAGTCAAAGTTCGACCCATTATCCGTAATGATGCTGTGCGGGACTCCATATCTGAATATTAGTTCCCTGATGAAGCTAACAGCAGTACCGGTGTCGAGGCTCTTGATTGGTTTAGCCTCGATCCACTTGGTGAACTTGTCGACTGCCACCAGTACATGCGTGAAGCCACTTCGTCCTGTTCTCAAAGGGCCGACCATGTCCAGCCCCCAAACTGCAAAAGGCCAGACGAGTGGGATGGTCTTCAAAGCTGACGCAGGTTTGTGCGACATATTCGAGTAGAACTGACATCCCTCGCACTTATCCACTATCTCCTTTGCCATCTCATTCGCCTTGGGCCAGTAAAATCCGGCTCGGTATGCTTTGGCCACGATGGTCCGGGAGGACGCATGATGACCACAGGTCCCCGAGTGAATATCATTGAGGATGAGTCGACCTTCTTCTGGTGTTATGCACTTCTGACCGACTCCAGTCGTGCTCTCTCTGTATAATTGTCCTTTGATGACGGTAAAGGCCTTAGATCGACGGACGATCTGTCGAGCCTCTTCCTCATCCTCCGGAAGCTCTTTCCTCAAGATATATGCGACATACGGAATCGTCCAGTCGGGAATGACTACCAAAACCTCCATGATCAAGTCGACCACCGCTGGGACTTCAACTTCAGTCGGATCTGTGGCACTCTTGGGCTGCGGAGTTTCTTCGGTGAAAGGATCTTCTTTGACTGACGGAGTATGTATATGCTCCAAGAACACACCACTCGGAATGGCTTCTCTCTTGGAACCTATCTTTGCTAGATCATCAGCTGCTTGATTTTTCAGTCGGGGTATATGATGGAGCTCCAACCCCTCGAACTTTTTCTCCAGCTTCCTCACTGCACTGCAGTATCCAGTCATGGCTGGGCTTCTCACGTCCCACTCTTTCATCACCTGATTGACCACTAAATCCGAGTCGCCATAGACCATTAGGCGACGGACGCCGAGTGAAATGGCCATGCGCAACCCATATAGGAGGGCCTCATATTCTGCCTCATTGTTGGAGGAATCAAAGTGAATCTGGAGCACATATCTGAGCTTATCTCCTCTGGGGGAAACCAGGACAACCCCAGCACCGGAACCATTCAACATCTTAGAACCATCGAAAAACATGGTCCAATGCTCCGAGTGAACTTCAGTCGGCTGCTGCTGTTCGATCCACTCGGCGAGGAAATCTGCTATTGCCTGGGACTTAATGGCTTTCTTTGCCTCAAACTTGATATCAAGGGGAAGAAGTTCAATCGCCCATTTGGCCACTCGACCAGTTGCATCTCTGTTGTGCAAAATCTCTGATAGTGGAGCGTCGCTGACGACTGTGATTGAATGGTCAGAGAAATAATGAGCAACCTTCTTTGTGGTCATGTATATTCCATACACAAGCTTCTGATAATGAGGATATCTCTGCTTGGATGGAGTCAAGACTTCAGACAAATAATACACTGGGCGCTGAACTTTGAGAGCTTTTCCTTCTTCTTCCCGCTCGACCGTTAGCACAGTACTGACGACTTGTCCTGTGGCTGCGATGTAGAGCAACAGAGGCTCTTTGCTGATTGGAGCAGCAAGCACCGGCTGGGTGGAGAGCAGAGCTTTTAGCTCGGCAAACGCTGCATCAGCTTCTGGAGTCCACTCGAACTTGTCAGCCTTCTTCATCAGTCGGTAAAGAGGCAATGCCTTTTCACCGAGTCGTGAGATGAATCGACTTAATGCGGCCAAGCATCCAGTAAGCTTCTGGACATCGTGCACTCGCACAGGGCGTTTCATTCGGAGAATAGTGCCAATCTTTTCTGGGTTGGCGTCGATTCCCCGTTCGGAAACGAGAAAACCGAGTAACTTGCCACCAGGAACTCCAAATGTGCACTTTGATGGATTGAGCTTGATATCATACCTTCTGAGGTTGGCAAATGTTTCGGCGAGGTCAGCGAGCAGGTCGGAACCTTTTCGTGACTTGACAACAATATCATCCATATAAGCTTCCACATTCCGACTGATTTGAGTGAGTAGACACTTCTGGATCATTCGCATAAATGTGGCTCCGGCATTCTTGAGGCCGAATGGCATGGTGATATAGCAGAAGCACCCGAATGGAGTGATGAAAGCTGTTTTTACTTCATCGGGCCCATACAGACGGATCTGGTGGTACCCGGAGTAAGCATCTAAAAAAGACAACCTCTCGCATCCCGCGGTCGAGTCAACAATTTGATCTATGCGAGGGAGAGGAAAGTGATCTTTCGGGCAGGCCCGGTTGATGTGCTTGAAATCAATGCACATTCGGAGCGACTTGTCCTTCTTAGGAACCATGACGACATTAGCGAGCCACTCGGAGTGGAATATCTCTCGGATAAATCCTGCCGCCAACAGTCGAGCCACTTCTTCACCGATGGCCTTTCTCTTCTGGACGGCGGACCGCCGAAGATGTTCTTTGACTGGCTTTGCAGACGAGTCGACTCTTAGGCGATGCTCAGCCAGTCCCCTGGGAACACCTGGCATGTCAGCGGGCTTCCATGCAAAAATGTCCCAGTTCTCACGGAGGAACTGGATGAGCGCTTCTTCCTATTTTGGGTCGAGTGTTGTGGAGATGCGGGTCGGAGCTGCTTCGGGGTCGGTCGGGTGAATGTGAACAGGCTTCGTCTCACCGGACGACTGGAATGCAGATTCTGTGGCGGGCTTCTTGGATCGCAGCAAGTCACTCGGATCTGCGTTTTGCTTGTATTCTTCGAACTCGACCGCTGTCACTTGGGAATCGGCAATTTTGGAGCCCTTCTGAAAGCACTCCTCTGCCTTTTTCCTATCACCGGTGACAGTGATCACACCTTTGGGACCGGGCATCTTCAATTTGAGGTACACGTAACATGGTCGAGCCATGAACCGTGCATAGGCTGGTCTCCCCAAAATGGCATGATATGCACTTTGAAAATCCACGACCTCAAACGTCAACTTTTCTTTGCGAAAATGCTTTGAATCGCCAAACACTACGTCCAAAGCTATCTGGCCGAGTGACTCGGCCTTCTTCCCTGGTATAACTCCATGGAAGCTCATGTTACTAGTGCTCAGTCGGGACATCGGAATGCCCATACCTTTCAACGTGTCTGCATATAACAGATTCAGCCCACTTCCACCGTCCATCAGCACCTTTGTCAGTCGAGTGCCTTCGACAACTGGATCGACCACCAAAGCTTGCCTCCCAGGGGTGGCAATATGAGTCGGGTGATCAGATTGGTCGAATGTGATGGGTGTTTGAGACCACTTCAGATAATTTGCCTTTGCTGGGGCAACCATGTTAACCTCTCGGTTAATCACTTTCAGTCGACTTCTGCTTTCCACATCTGCGAAGATCATCAGAGTGGAGTTGATATGCGGATATCCTCCCTCACTGTCCTCTTTGTCTTCGGCCTTGTCCGGCTCCTTCTCCTTGTCCTTAGACTGTTTTCCCTGAAACTGCTGGATCAGGAGTCGACATTGGCGAGTGGTGTGCTTTGGGTAAATGATATTCCCCTCTTCATCTTTCTTCGTGTGAATATGACACGGCATATCCATCACGTCGTTCCCTTCTTTATCCTTTACCTTCTTGGGGTTCCAGGATCCTTTTGGTTTCCCCTTAAACTTTCCTTGAGTCACGGCCAGAGCCTCTCCAGGAGCTGCCGGTTCAGCCTTCCGCTTCTGTTTCCGACTGGTGTTTCCTTTTTCCGACTGACTCGGCTTGTGCTTGCCGCTTCGGAGTCGGTCTTCTTCTTCGCCGTTGGCGTACTTGGTAGCAATCTCCATCATCCGACTCAAGGTCATGTCACCGGTTCGACCAAATTTCAAACTCAGTTCTCTGTTCTTGACACCATCTTTGAAGGCGCATACTGCCTGATGGTCAGAGACATTTTCCACAGTGTGGTGCAAAGTGATCCACCTCTGAATATACTCTCTGAGAGTCTCATTGGTTTTCTGCACGCAGACTTGCAACTCTGTCAATCCCGCTGGTCGCTTGCAAGTCCCTTCGAACGTTCTGACGAACACTCGGGACAGATCTTCCCAAGTGTAAATGCTGCTAGGAGGCAATTGAGTCAACCATGCCCTGGCAGAACCTTCCAACATGAGGGGCAAATGCTTCATGGCCACCTCGTCGTTCCCACCACCGATCTGAACTGCCACTCGGTAGTCTTCAAGCCAAGTTTCAGGCTTAGACTCACCAGTGAACTTGCTGACTCCTGTTGCCAACCTGAAATTGGGGGGGATAACTGCGGCTCTGATAGCTCTGCTGAAACATTCAGGACCAGAAACATGTACTCGACTGCTCGTGGGCACATCTCTGTCGAGTGCGCCTCGATGGGCTCTGTTCCGGTCGACCAACCCTTGCACGATAATGGATCGCGCGTCGAAGCCTGGCTCTCTGGGGTCAACTGGAACCCTACGCCCTGTACTGTACTGACGCCTATCATCTGGCTGCCGAGGAGCGTAAGACCCACCCCTCGGAGGGGAATAGGGCACTCGACGCCTATCATCTCGGTCGAGTCTGTCGCCATATTGATCTCGCCGATTCTCACGCCCTTCGCGCCGCGGAGGCGATCTGGGGCTGTGAGCCGACTGAACCGTATTCACAGTGACAGATCGACTGTGAATTCTGTTGCGCGACTGAGACACGGCTGAATTCTGATCTCCTGCTGCCCGGAGCAGATCCCTGATCTGCAGCAAACCTCTGCCAGCCTCTGACTGCGAAGGCTGAATGGACTCTGCTATACGGGTCGCAGCTGCTAAATTCTGAATTGGGGTTCGATATACCTGAGTCGGCGGGAAGAGTTGACGTCGACTGGTGTCGGGAACTCGTTGCCGCGCGCGCTCGTCGAGTGCTCGCTGAAGGTTCTCCAGTCGAGTGCGCTCGGCCAAATTGGCCAGACGCGCCTCCTCCAAGGCACGAGCCTCGGGGGTTTCTCCTGCGATGGGAATACGCAGGGGATCCTCGTTCCTGCGGCGAAGCTCTTCTCTTTGCAGAGAGTCGAGTGGCTCGGGCTGGTACTCTTCGTAGCCTCGTGCAGGGTCGCCGCCGTCGCCTGCTCCACCACCACGGGCGAAGCCAGGAGGACTGTGGGGCCCGTCGACCATCAAGATTTCCGCCGCTGGATCACTGCTTCCGCACTCGGATGCAGTCTCTCCGGAGCCAGTCGACTGATCGAACAAGCCGTAGAGAGATTCGTTGGGCTCGATTGCCGCAACTTGTGTAGTGGCCGACTGGCGAGCCACCGCGTGACTCACCCATCGCTGAAGCCTCGACCGGCCTGAGCGCTTGCGCTGGCGGGAGACCGGGAGGGTGGAAGATGGAGGAGCCGACCGATACTGGGTCGATGGTTGCCGCAGCAGAACGCCGCGGACACATGCGCGAAAATGCGTCGCACCGCGGACGGGGAGCGCATCTACGTCGAGTGGAGCCTCCTGGAGCCATGCGGAGTCGTCGGCGATGAAGGCGAGAGCGCCGAGACGGATCTCTTGACCCTCGACCAAAATTCCAGCAGACACCATGATGAAAGTACTCGGAAGAATCGCAACTTCTCCACAAAATCGCTAAAACACCTGCCCCACGGTGGGCGCCAACTGTCGTGGTTCTAAGCCTGACAGTAGAGTGGGGGGTAGGTATGGAGAGGCAAGGTCCTAGCTATGGAGAGGTTGTAAGCACAAAGGATGTACGAGTTCAGGCCCTTCTCGGAAGAAGTAACAGCCCTACGTCTCGGAGCCCGGAGGCGGTCGAGTGGATTATGAATGTATGGATTACAAGGTGCCGAACCCCTCTGCCTGTGGAGGGGGGTGGCTTATATAGAGTGCGCCAGGACCCCAGCCAGCCCACGTAGGAGAGGGTTTAAGGTGAGTTAAGTCTGGGGCGTTACTGGTAACGCCCCACATAAAGTGCCTTTACTATCATAAGTCTACTTAATTACAGGCCGTTGCGGTGCAGAGTGCCTCTTGACCTCCTGGTGGTCGAGTGAGTCTTCGTGGTCGAGTCCTTCAGGTCAGTCGAGTGAATCCTCGTTGGTCGACTGGAAGGCGACCTCTTCTAGGGATGTCCTAGGGTAAGTTACTTGGAACAGGTCCATGACCCTACCCTAGGTACATAACCCCATCACCGCCCGCGCCGCAGGAACCGCGAGTGTCCTAGATTCTTTATAGTATTCGATCTTTAATTAGCTAGCCAGTGATGTACTATTCAATATTATATATTATTCGAGACGATGTATTCGAGATTATATCTATTATTCTAGACGAAGTATTCGAGATTATATCTATTATTCGAGACGATGTAATTTGAATACTAAATTGTTTTATATTTCTTTCGAATTAGTTAAATAAAAGCTATGGCAGACAATACCGACAGAGAGGGAGAACAGACCATGTTCGATATGATACGCGGGCCAAATGATGATCAGAATGAAGAAGATTATGACGACTTCGAATTTCTAAACAACACCGGAGAGGGTGATATGATATTCGATCGCGACGACCGAATTGATGAAGTCATGAACTACGATTATGACGATGACGAAGAACATGTTGATCCTGAAACAACAAAGACCGGCGAGGTATATATATTTATATAAGCAGGTATCTGGTGATCATCACATGTTTTAATTGACTTGAAGATATATTAACGAATCGATCTTTGTTCTTTCAGCCATCCGAATCGAGCAAATCTTCAGGCAAAAGGACGAAACGAGGCCCGAACAAAAAGTTGAAGGAGGGCGTAAAGTACAATATCGAGGCAATCAGACCTAGTGGCGAACCATTAGCGCCTAAGAAGATTGCGGACAAGTTCGTTCGTCAGTGCGGAGTTCTTGTGAAGGACCAACTCCCGATCTCCCTTCAAGAATGGAGAGAGCCAGCAAAAGACAAAAGACAAAAAGACAAAGAGGACGTTGCTCCACGTCCAGATGTTACTTTTGTCGACAAGAATCAAAAAGATCTGCTTTGGGATACTCTCATGGAACATTTCACCCTACCAGATCATTTCACAGAAGCAGATGTGCAGAAAGTCAAGGACGCTGCTCTTAGGAAGATGGCAGTTGCATTCAAGAACCACAAGAATCGTGAATGGGACAAGTACGTCAAGGGAGGAAGGAAGACTCCAGTATTCGAGGGAACACTAGAGAACCAACGTGCTCATTGGGACGATTTCGTGAAATTCAAGGATTCGGAATTAGCTAAGGAACGGTCGAGAATAAACAAGAAGAATGCCGAAAAAAGGATAAGTTCCATAAGCTGGGGCCAGGTGGCTATGCGGTGGCAATGCCTAAGTGGGATAAGTCTGAGAAAGAGATGGAGGATGCAGGTGCCACTCCGGTTACTAAGAGCTGGCCCCCCAGGGTGAGGACTTGGTTCTATGCGCATGGGGGGGAGTTGGACCCGAAGACAGGCAATGTTTCGACGAGGGCAAGTCTGAAGGGAGCCGACGATGCGATACTTGTTGCAATAGAAGAGGCACGATCGGGGGTGTTCCAGCCCAACAGAGAGAACGACGAGCTTACGCGTGCCCTGGGAAATCCTGAACACCCGGGAAGAACACGAGGCAAGGGCGCTATTCCGTGGTATGAGGGGTTCTCAGACTGGAACAACGACTACAGAACCCGTGCGAGAAAGAAGATTGCGGAGGAGAAGAAGAGGAAGATGGAGGAGGAGCAGAGGAAGCGGGACTATGAACGCCTTCAAGGCCTAGAAGCAAGTCAAGCGGAATTGGTAGTCAAATTCCAGTGGCAGCAGGAGAAGATCGACTCACTTACCCAGCAAAGGGGGTCTCAGCACTTGCAGCAGCTAGCGAATGATCCAACGTTGGATAGCACCGCCCCATCCATGCCGAGAAGCAGCGTGGGTTCCACCCTGGACGATGCAATGCTGGGTAGATACCCCGTGGATGACATCACGGAGAACACTAGCTGCGAGCTACACGTCAAAATGAAGAACATATCCATGAAGGTGGCGGATGCCGTTGCTTTTACAAATCCCCCCGAGGCAACCTTCCATTGCAACCCGATTCCAGCGGGCTATGCTCGTGTCTTGGTTGATGAGGTGGTGGACCCATATTCGGAGCTAGAGCTTGACTATCCTGGAGGTGACGACGAGCGCTTTCTCGGAGACGCCAAACATTGTATCATCCTATGGAAAAAGGATTGCATCATCATTCGAAGGCCACCGACACCGCGTCAGCCGACTCCTCGTCGAAGTCCGCCACCGAGTCAGCAGTCTCCCGCTCCTGCAAGTCCACCAAGTCCGGCAAAGTGTCAGGCCACTCCTCCTCCAAGTCCGGCAAAGTGTCAGGCCACTCCTCCTCCTCCAAGTCCGCCACAGCGTCAGACATCCACTCCTCCTCCAAGTCTGGCACAACCTCAGGCCACTCCTCCTCCAAGTTCGACACAGCTTCAGGCGGCCACTCCTCCTCGTCCAACTCAGCCCCGTCAGCCGTCTCCGCCGCCTCAGCAATCACAGAAGAGACACCCCGCAGCTATGGTGCGTAGCGGTACGAGTCGAGGTAGTACAGGAAGTACAGGCGGAGGCAAGCGATATAAATATGGTCCAAGCCTCACGCCTCTTCCGCAGAGGGCTTATGACAGGTCTGAGGAGGAAATCGCAGCCATATCGAAGTCCGAGGTGGAAGCCCATTTTGCACCAAACCGCCAACGCCGCCAAGGGAGAAAGTGCCTGAGGAAACGATTGACCACTTCATTCGTATGGCTCAACCATCAGCTCCCAAGCCTGTTGACACAGACTATGAGTGCCACATCAGGAAGTTAAATCGAGCACGTGTACTTAAGGAGGCGAGCTCGGGATCGAGCAAACAAGAAGCAGCTGTCAAAAAATGCGGGAAAACCATTCCCCAGCTGGGAGAACAGGCGGCACAATCGATCCCCTCGCTTGTTGTGCCAACAACACGTGACAGTACGCGCGCCCAATATTGTTGTGGGCAAACAGTTTACGTTCCTGAGGTGGGTAATGTGGTAATAACGGAGGAGCATATAATGCAGGCTGAAGTTCTCAAAATCACTGTTGGACAACTCCTCGAGATCGAGCCCATGCCTGTGCTTAGAGAGGATGAAATAAAACGGAAATATGTCGGGGCCAACCTTTGGTCGAGCCAGACAAGGTCAAGAACCTCCCAACGAGAATGTATGAATTGCATCAATGGTACATGGACATTATCAAGATTTCCGATCGATTATCCCTCATGGTGAATGTCAAGGAGGATCATTACTACCATGAGAAAGCTGTGTCCGTTGAGTATTCTGAACTGTTTCAGTTATACAATCAAGACGCACTCGACAAATCTATCGTCAGTTGCTATTGTCTGTAAGTGATTTCTTTCTGTAATTTAAGTCTCAAGCTAGCTGTAGTGATCCTTTTGATCAATCATTACCTGTAATTATCCTCACTATATTCTTTTCTATGGTATTTATGCAGGATGAAGATGTATGAAATGAGAAAAGGTGGACGCTATGGCATTGGGTTCATTGACCCAAACACCGTTAATGAATACACATGGAAATTAGATGAACGTCATAGAAAGGTCGTAGAGGACAGCATGCTAGAGTTCTTGAAGCGCCTCAAATACAATGAAGATATACTACTTCCTTACAAATTCCAGTGAGTCACACTGTCTTGTACTACAAATTCTCTGTTTTTTCCTACTAGCTAGCTACATGTTTTTGCTTACATATGCCCGCTTAATTAAGACATGCAAACGTGTGTGCATGCAGATATCACTGAGTCTTGTGTATCATTAAAGTTGACGCCGGAACAGTTGAAATACTGGACTCACTACTCAAAGAAAAAACTGACTATAACATCTTGTTTGGGATAGTCAACAGGTAATTTCAATCATTATTAACTATATATCTCGGCCTATTTAGTTCAGCATTTCATGATATGAACTATTTAATAACCCCTTTATTCATTTTCTTTTCGGCGGGCAGGGCTTGGGCAAGGTTCATTAGGGTCACGGACGGCGAATGGAAAGAAAAGCTTAAATGGGGAAGACCCAAGGTAAGTAATTAAGTAGTACTAGCTAGCTAGCTAGCTGCCATCTCTTTAATTATCATGCTTGATTAATTATTATCTGATCAAATTCCATTCTCGTAAAGGCCCTGAAGCAGGCGCAGGGGACTGATCTGTGTGCATTCTGCGTTTGCGAGAACATTCACATGATGGCGTCCGAAAGGAGCAGATCTCAAAGACAGGAATGGGTACGCTTGTCAAAACACTATTCACAATTTTTACACCATTATCGATATCTAGTCACAAACTAATACACATGCATATTGATCTCCTTCTTAACAGTTCAGAGAGGTGCGGGCGAAGCTCCTAGAAATGGAGCGCGTAGAAGCACTTCAAGAGGAAATAGCGGGATTTTTGCTCGACCAGGTCATAAATCCGAAGGGAGAATACTATTACCCGCTACCGCCCCCATGAAAACCACTTCCAATTGTCATCGTGCTCCGAAGGCACCAATTAGGCTATAATGCCATTGGCTTCGAAGGCACCAATTAGGAGAAATTGTATATAGCTAGCTAATTGTATATATATATACATGTGTGTATATATGTGTGAATTAATTAATGCTGGTTGTGAGACATTCGATGATATATATATATATATATATGATCGGTTGTACTAGAAATTCTATTTATATATATGCATAACGTGTACAATATGTAGTATCGTAAAATACCAGAAAACGAAAAAGAATTATATGGAAAACACAAAATTAAATGAAAAAGAAATCATAAACCCAAAACCCCCCAACCTTTTAATACCAGTTGGTGTCACCAACCGGTACTAAAGGGCTCCCTGCCCCCGGAGCTGGCTCGTGCCACGTGGTTGCCCTTTAGCACTGGTTCATGCTGAACCGATACTAAAGGGGGGGCCTTTAGTGCCCACACTTTAGTGTCGGTTACCGAACATGCACTAAAGGGCCTTACGAACCGGTGCTATTGCCCGGTTCTGTACTAGTGAAGAACCGTTCTTACCTACGCATCAAAACCACAACGATAGTTCGTCAAGTTAGTGCTATTTTAACCTTCTCAAGGACCGGGCGTAGCCACACTCGGTTCAACTAAAGTTGGAGAAACTGACACCCGCCAGCCACCTATGTGCAAAGCACGTTAGTAGAACCAGTCTCGCGTAAGCGTACGCGTAATGTCGGTCCGGGCCGCTTCATCCAACAATACTGCCGAACCAAAGTATAACATGCTGGTAAGCAGTATGACTTGTATCGCCCACGACTCACTTGTGTTCTACTCATGCATATAACATGTACGCATAAAACCAGGCTCGGATGCCACTGTTGGGGAAGGTAGTAATTTCAAAAAAAAAATCCTACGCACACGCAAGGATCATGGTGATGCATAGCAACGAGAGGGGAGAGTGTTGTCTACGTACCCTCATAGACCGTAAGCGGAAGCGTTTATCAACGCGGTTGATGTAGTCACACACCTTCACGATCCGTCTCGATCAAGTACCGAACGTACGGCACCTCCGTGTTCAGCACACGTTCAGCTTGATGGCGTCCTCTCCTTCTCGATCCAGCAAGAGGGGCGAAGTAGTAGATGAGTTCCGGCAGCACAACGGCGTGGTGACGGTGTTGATGAAGAACAATCTTCACAGGGCTTCGGCTAAGCACTACGAAAACTATGATGGAGGATAAACTAGAGGGGACGGGGTTGCCGGCACACGGCCTGGTGTTTCTTGATGTGTCTTGGGTGCTAGCCCTACCCCTTTATTTATATGTTGAGCCTTGGGGTCCAAACTTGGAGTAAAAGCCTCCACAAAGTCGGTTTCACCCAAAAGGCAAGAGTCCTTCTCGGACTCCAGGGCCAGACGCCAGGGTTCCCGGCGTCTGGACCCATACGCCAGGGACCCTAGCGTCTGGCCCCTGGACTCCGCAAAACTTCCTTTTGCGCTTTCCAAAAACCTTGTGGGCTTTCCCCTTTGGCCCAAATAAAGTGTTCTCGTACCCAAACATTTCGGGAAACATCCGGAACCCCTTATGGTGAATTCCGGAACCTTCCGGAGACCAAACACTATTATCCCATATATCAAACTTTATCTCCGGACCATTCCGGAGTTCCTCGTTATGTACGTGATCTTATCCGGAACTTCGAACAGTATTCGGTTACCAACATACATAACTCATAAATACTATATCGTCAAAGAATTTTAAGCGTGCGGACCCTACGGGTTCGAGAACTATGTAGACATGACCGAGACACTTCTCTGGTCAATAACCAATAGCGGAACCTGGATGCCCATATTGGCTCCTACATATTCTACGAAGATCTTTATCGGTCAAACCGCATAACAACATACATTGTTCCCTTTGTCATCGGTATGTTACTTGCCCGAGGTTCGATCGTCGGTATCTCAACACCTAGTTCAATATCGTTACCGGCAAGTCTCTTTACTCGTTCCATAATACATTATCCCGCAACTAACTCATTAGTTACAATGCTTGCAAGGCTTATAGTGATGTGCATTACCAAGTGGGCCCAGAGATACCTCTCTGTCAATCGGAGTGACAAATCCTAATCTCGAAATACGCCAACTCAAGAAGTACCTTCGGAGACACCTGTAGAGCACCTTTATAATCACCCAATTATGTTGTGACGTTTGGTAGCACACAAAGTGTTCCTCCGGTAAACGGAAGTTGCATAATCTCATAGTCATAGGGACATGTATAAGTCATGAAGAAAGCAATAGCAATAAACTAAATGATCAAGTGCTAAGCTAACGGAATGGGTCAAGTCAATCACATCATTCTCCTAATGATGTGATCCCGTTAATCAAATGGCAACTCATGTCTATGGTTAGGAAACTTAACCATCTTTGATTAACAAGCTAGTCAAGTATAGGCATACTAGTGACACTATGTTTGTCTATGTATTCACACATGTATTATGTTTTCGGTTAATACAATTCTATCATGAATAATAAACATTTATCATGAAATAAGAAAATAAATAATAACTTTATTATTGCCTCTAGGGCATATTTCCTTCACAAATTACACAGTAATTACTAGTAAACTTACTGTGTAAAAAAGGGCATCGGATTACAGTATAAACATGGGTAAAATTACACTGCAAAATGGTGTAGGGTTACACTGTAACTACCATACAAATTACACAGTAATTATCAGTCAAATTACTGAGTAAAAAAGGCATCGAACTACAGTGCAGATATGGATAAATTTACATTGTAAAAGAGGTCTAGGATTACAATGTAACCACCATACAAAATTACACAAAAATTATCAGTCAAATTACTATGTATATAGAAGGGGCATTCGGATTACAGTGTAGATATGGGTAAATTTACACGGTAAGAAAGGTGTAGGATTACAGTGTAACTACCATACAAAATTACACAATGATATGGGTAAATTACTGTGTAAAAAAAGGTATCGGATTACAGTGTAGATATGGGTAAATTTACACTGTAAAAAAGGTGTAGGATTACAGTGTAACTATCATAAAAAAATTATACAATGATTATAGGATTACAGTGTAACTACCATACAAATTTCACAGTAATTATCACTCAATAATAAGGGGATTCAGATTACAATTTATATAGGGTAAAATTACACTGTAAAAAAGGGTGTAGGGTTACAGTGTAGCTACCATACAACTGACTCAATAATTAACGAAAGAGAAAAAAAATACTTACAACATTCCTTCTGCCAGCAGATGAGAATTTTCTCTTCATTTACTTGACTTTCTGATCAAAAAAACAAAAAACATAAATCATCAAACCAACATATGAAAAAAATATGGATTAAAACCATCAAACTCTTCATCATCACCAGAAAAATGAAAAAATGGCTTGCATTATTCACATAGAAATTGTAAAGTGCTTTATCAAACTCTTCATCATCACCAGAACAACCTTGCAAAAGGAAAAAAAAATTAGAAAACAAGAACAAAAATTAATAAAAAATAGAGAAATAGAAAAGAAAATGAAAATGAAAAGAAGATAAGAAGACAAATAATAACTACCAAAGACATAGCATTAGAACCATCATCAGCAAAATCATTAGGCACATAAGGGTCTTTCAAAGAATCAGCACTCTCGACTGAAGAAACTAGGGGAACATCCTTGCGACAGACTTTTCGCAATCTACCCATTGAGATACTACCGGAAAAACAATAGAGAGAAGAAAATGGGCCTCAAAATATAGAAATGCAAATAGCGAGCTGAGGGAGAAAATATATTGTAAGAAAAATGGGTAAAATTACAATGCACAAATGCATAAAGCACAGGGTGACTAGCATACAAATTACACAATAAAATATGGGAGAAATTACAATGTAAAAACGCATCAGATTACAGTGTAACTAGCATATAAATTACACAGTTATTATGGGTCAAAAATACTGTGGAAAAGCACAACAGATTACGGTGCAAAGGCAGCAGGCTTCCGATTTGGATGCGGACGACAAAACAACCTTCAGCACAAAACGTGATTTAAAAGATATTTTACAAGCCTCACATCACTAGATACAGCGGTGATGATGATATTGAGCAAAATAGGAAGACAAAATCCCAGAGTTGTTAGCAGAACCAAAATTGACAGACAAATTCCCAAAGAACTTCTGAAGTAGTAGTTCACAGAAGCAAGAGCATTTGTTGCCAAACATGTGACCAGTTTACTGAATCTTACTCGCAGATCAAACATCTGCCACCACACATGAGTGGTCAAAAGCACCATAGGTTTCACAAAATCAAGACTGCACAATCTTATCCATCGAATGCTTGGTAAGGTTCAGAAAATAGACAAACAGAAGTCATGGGATCATTCAGATTTTAATAAAACATCAAGACTGGAGGGCCGCACAACAAACAGGGTGATCTACGAGGCCACTCATGCATAAAGCAGAGGGTGACTAGCATACAAATTACACAATAAAATACAGGAGAAATTATAGTGTAAAAACACATCAGGTTACAGTGTAACTAGCATACAAATTACGGTTATTATGGGTAAAAAATACTGTGCAAAAGCGCAACAGATTACAGTGTAAAATATGGGCAAAATTAAACTGTAAAAAGGGGCATCGAACTACAGTGTAAACATTGGTCGGACTACACAGTAAATCATGGGATAGGATTACACTATAATTTCATAGAAATTATCGGTCAAATTACTATGTAATTTACAATATATCTACCACCCAAACTACGCAGTAATTATCGGTGAAAATACTATGTGAAGCACAACAGGGAAGCTGCATGAAGAGATTGTAGGGGAAAATGATAAAAAGACAAGCTATTCCCATGGTAATTAGAGGGAAAAGGTTACACAGTGATGAGGTTTAGGCTATAAAACGAGAAACACTGAAACACTTAGAAGCAAAAACATGCTACAGTGAGGCTCTATATAGTAGCTGTAGATCAACTCTGAAAAAAGAATTAGTTACACTAATACTGAGCGCGAATCACTGAACTCGATCCTTCAGCGTTCGACATCTACTGGATCCACCCCTCAAAACTAAACCCTACCACACCTACCTCCACATCAACAACAAGAGAAATCTAGCGTTCTACGCCTACCTCCACATCAAACAGCCACAACACTGCCTCCAAAATATGTCCTACATGATCCTAACCGGGAGGGATTTGGCCTCCGTCCACATCAGGAAAAGGAGACATGGCGGACTATGCATGGCACGCTGTAACCTCCTACAGCACAACCATGACGAACTACAAACACCACGACAAACAAACTTCGCGGATCCACAAAATCCCCTAGATCTGAGACTACACGGCCACGAAACCATGGAAAAAATGCGAGACAAGGACAACTAACCAGGGCAGCCGGCGGACAAAGAGAAGAGGGAGAAGAAATCAAAATCCTGCGGTGGATCAGCTCGAAATAGCCATGAACAGAAGCAGTCGCCTCTGATGAAGCTATGTACCTAGGGTAGGATCATAGACTTGACTTAGACATCCTCCCCTAGGATATCACCCTAAAGCCAGGATCATTCAAAGGGTACCATCATCCACTCGGAAGAATCAATGTCACTCGACCGTCGCAGAAGTCACTCAACAGACAGAAGAGCTAAAGCCACTCTGCATGAACAACGGTCGGGCATTTACTTATAGGCTTAATTGTCATTTATAACACTTTAGTGCGGGCGTTACCAGTAACGTTCTCTCTTCAATGTACCTTAAACCCTCTGTGACGTGGGCTGGCTGGGGTCCTGGCGCACTCTATATAAGCCACCCCCTCCACAGGCACAAGGGTTCGCACCCCCTGTAACTCACACCCATATCATCTAGTCGACCACCTCCAGGCTCCGAGACGTAGGGTTGTTACTTCCTCTGAGAAGGGCCTGAACTCGTAAAACTCGCGTGCACAACTCCTCCATAGCTAGGATCTTGCCTTTACATTCCTACCCCCATTCTACTGTCAGACTTAGAACCACGACAGTTGGCGCCCACCGTGGGGCAGGTGTCTTAGCGACTTGTTGGAGAAGTTGCGATTTTTCCAATCCCCGTCAACATGGTTTCAGGCGGAGGTTTTGCCGAGGGCCACGAGATCCGTCTCGGCACGCTCGTATTCGTCACCGACGACTCCGCTTGGCTCCAAGAAGCGCCACTCGACATCGAGGCGCTCCCCGTCTGCGGGGCAACGCACTTTTGTGCGTGCGTCCTCCTACGGCAGCCGTCGACTTAGTATCGGTCGGCTCTTGTGCTGACCACCCTCCCTGCAACCCGCCGGAGCAAACGTTCTGATCGATCGAGGCTTCAATGGTGGGTGAGGCATGCGGTGGCTCGCCAGTCGGCAACCCCCCAAGTCGCGGCGATCGAGCCCGACGAAACTCTCTATGGCATGTTCGACTGGCTCCGTAGAGACTGCATCCGAGTGCGACAGCAGCGACCCCGCGGCGAAAGTTTTGATGGTCAATGGACCACGTAGTCTGTTGGGGATCGTAGCAGAAATTCAAAAGATTTTCTACGCATCACCAAGATCAATCTATGGAGTAATCTAACAACATGGGGAAGAAGAGTGCATCTACATACCCTTGTAGATCGCTAAGCGGAAGCGTCCAAGTGAACGAGGTTGATGGAGTCGTACTCGTCGTGATTCAAATCACCGATGATCCTAGTACCGAACGGACGGCACCTCCGTGTTCAACACACGTACAGCCCGGTGACGTCTCCTACGCCTTGATCTAGCAAGGGGAGTAGGAGAGGTTGGGGAAGACTCCATCCAGCAGCAGCACGATGGCGTTGCGGTGGTGGAGGAGTGCGGGACTCCAGCAGGGCTTCGCCAAGCACTACGAGAGACGAGGAGGAAGAGGGGTAGGGCTGCGCCAACAGGAAGATTGAATCGTGTGTTGGGCTGCCCCTTTGCTCAAGTATATATAGGGGAAGGGGAGGGGCTGCGCCCCCACCTAGGGTTCCCTCCCTAGGGGTGGCGGCAGCCCCCAGATCCCATCTGGGAGGCGGCCAAGGGGGAGAGAGAGGGGGCGCACCTAGGGTGGGCCTTAGGGCCCATCTGCGCCTAGGGTTTGCCCCCTCTCCTCTTGAGGACGCCTTGGGCCTTGGTGGGAGGCGCCCCAGCCCACATAGGGGCTGGTCCCTTCCCACTATTGGCCCATGTAGGCCTCCGGGGCTGGTGGCCCCTCCCGGTGGACCCCCGGACCCCTCCGGTGGACCCGGTACACTACCGGTGATGCCCAGAACACTTCTGGTGGCCAAAACCATACTTCCTATATATCGATCTTTACCTCCGGACCATTCCGGAACTCCTCGTGACGTCCAGGATCTCATTCGGGACTCTGAACAACATTCGGTAACCGCGTACATACTTTCCCTATAACCCTAGCGTCATCGAACCTTAAGTGTGTAGACCCTACGGGTTCGGGAGTCATGCAGACATGGCTGAGAAAACTCTCCGGTCAATAACCAACAGCAGGATCTGGATACCCATGTTGGCTCCCACATGTTCCACGATGATCTCATCGGATGAACCACGATGTCAAGGATTCAATCAATCCCGTATACAATTCCCTTTGTCCATCGGTATGATACTTGCTCGAGATTCGATCGTCGGTATCCCGATACCTTGTTCAATCTCGTTACCGGCAAGTCTCTTTACTCGTTCCGTAACACATCATCCCGTGATCAACTCCTTGGTCACATTGTGCACATTATGATGATGTCCTACCGAGTGGGCCCAGAGATACCTCTCCGTTTACACGGAGTGACAAATCCCAATCTCGATTCGTGCCAACCCAACAGACACTTTCGGAGATACCTGTAGTGTACCTTTATAGCCACCCAGTTACGTTGTGACGTTTGGCACACCCAAAGCATTCCTACGGTATCCGGGAGTTGCACAATCTCATGGTCTAAGGAAATGATAATTGACATTAGAAAAGCTTTAGCATACGAACTACACGATCTTTGTGCTAGGCTTAGGATTGGGTCTTGTCCATCACATCATTCTCCTAATGATGTGATCCCGTTATCAACGACATCCAATGTCCATGGTCAGGAAACCGTAACCATCTATTGATCAACGAGCTAGTCAACTAGAGGCTTACTAGGGACATGGTGTTGTCTATGTATCCACACATGTATCTGAGTTTCCTATCAATACAATTATAGCATGGATAATAAACGATTATCATGAACAAGGAAATATAATAATAACTAATTTATTATTGCCTCTAGGGCATATTTCCAACAAAGTCCTCCTGGCTTCACCCGTGAAGACGGAGGCGATGAGGGCGGCGATCCGTCGCATGTTCACGAAGGGTACCGCCCCGAACCCCTCTCTTCGCAGCGGAGGGAAGAACTTCGCCGCCGGAACATGGATGCGCTTCACACTCCTATCGTTGGAGAAACCCCTGAGGCCCATACCTTGGAGGAGGCGCGCCTTGCCAACTTTGCTGAGCGTACTCGTCTGGAGAACCTCCAGCGCGCACTCGACGAGCATGCTCGGCAGCGTATCCCTGAGTCCAGTCGACGTCAGCTTTTTCCGCCTCCGACTCAGGTATACCGAACTCCGATCCAGAATCTCGCAGCTGCGGCCCGAATAGCGGAGTCAATTCAACCTTCCCAGTCAGAAGCTGGTCAAGGTTTGGTGCAGATCCGGGCTTTGCTCCGAGCGGCGGGGGAGCAGAATACAGTAGTATCTCAGTCGCGGAATAGGATCCATAGCAGATCCGTGGTTACAGACACAGTCCAGTCGGCTCACAGCCCGAGATCGCCCCCGAGGCGTGAGGGACGTGGGGACCGGCGAGATCAGTACAGAAACCGTGAGCAGTATGATCACCGACTCGATCACGATGATCGTTGTCGAGTGCCCACGCCTCCCCCAAGGAGTGGGTCATACGTGCCTCGGCAGCATGATGACATACGTCCTCACAGTGGTGGGCGAAGGATTCTAGTCGACCCTAGAGAACCAGGCTTTGATGCGAGATCTATTCTCGTTCAGGGTCTGGTGGACAGAAACAGAGCTCACAGAGAAGGCCATGACAGAGATTTTCCAACCAATAGCAGAGTGCATGTCTCAGGTCCAGAGTGCTTCAGCAAAGCCATCAGGGCTGCGGTGATTCCTCCCAACTTCAGGTTGGCGACTGGAGTCAGTAAGTTCACTGGTGAGTCCAAGCCTGACACTTGGCTTGAGGATTACCGAGTGGCTGTATAGATTGGTGGTGGCAACGATGAAGTTGCCATGAAGCATCTCCCTCTGATGTTAGAGGGCTCGGCCAGAGCATGGTTGAATCAGTTAGCCCCTAGTAGTATTTATACTTGGGAAGATCTTGCCCGGGTATTTGTCAGAACATTTGAAGGTACTTGCAAACGGCCAGCAGGGCTGACGGAATTAAAGCATTGCGTTCAGAAACCGAATGAGACTCTGAGAGATTATATCCAGAGGTGGATCACATTACACCATACGATGGAGAATGTGTCAGACCACCAAGCAATTTGTGCCTTCAAAGAAGGCGTTAAGTATCGGGAATTGAATCTGAAATTCGGTCGGACAGGATATATGACTCTAACTCGGATGATGGAGATTGCCACCAAATACGCCAATGGTGAAGAGGAAGACCAACTCTGGAGTGGCAAGCACAAAACAGTCGCCCACGAAATCGGAGGAGGGAACTCCAGTCGGAAGCAGAAGTGCAAAGCCGAGCCAGCTGCTCCTAGAGAAGCCTTAGCCGTGACTCAAGGAAAGTTCAAAGGGAAACCCAAAGGACCGTGGAACCCCAAGAAAGTAAAAGATCAAGATGGAAATGATTTGCTAGATACCATGCCACATTCACACTAAGAAAGATGAAGAGGGTAATTTCATTTACCCGAAGCATACCACTCGACAGTGTCGACTCCTAATCCAGCAATTCCGAGAGAAACAGCCCAAGGAAAAGGAGAAGGAAACGGACAAAGTTGAGGATGAGGAAGAGGACGATGATGGTTACCCCCACGTCAATTTCACTCTGATGATTTTCGCTGATGTTGAGAGTAAGAGTCGACTGAAAGTCGTCAACAGAGAGGTGAATATGGTCGCTCCGGTGACACCCAGTTATTTGAAATGGTCTCAGACTGCCATTACATTCGACCAGTCCGATCACCCAGCGCACATAGCCACCCCTGGGAGGCAAGCGCTGGTAGTCGACCCAGTAGTCGAAGGCACTCGATTGACTAAGGTTCTGATGGACGGTGGCAGTGGTCTGAATATACTGTATGCAGAGACGTTGGAAGGAATGGGCATTCTGATGTCCAGACTCAGTGAAAGCAATATGAGTTTCCATGGAGTTATTCCTGGCAAGAAGGCTGCGTCACTCGGCCAGATCACCCTTGATGTAGTTTTCGGTGATTCCAAGAATTACCGCAAAGAAAAGTTGACATTTGAAGTCGTGGATTTCCAGAGTGCTTATCATGCTATTCTGGGCAGGCCAGCTTATGCACGTTTTATGGCTCGACCATGTTACGTCTACCTCAAATTGAAGATGCATGGTCCTAAAGGGGTGATCACTATCACTGGCAATCGGAAGAAGGCAGAAGTGTGCTTCCAGAAGGGCTCAAAGATCACCGATGCACAGATGGCAGTGGTGGAATTGCAGGAGTATAAAAAATGCAGATCCGAGTGATTTGTTGCGAGTTAAGAAGCCTGCCACAGATTCAGCATCCCAGTCGTTTGGTGAAACGAAGCCGATTCATATTCACCCCACGGATACCAATGCTGCTCCGACTCACATTTCAGCAACAATCGACTCCAAATAGGAAGAAGCGCTCATCCAGTTCCTCTGTGAGAACTGGGATATCTTTGCATGGAAACCTTCTGACATGCCAGGTGTTCCCAGGGGACTGGCTGAGCATCGTTTGCGAGTCGACCCAAAAGAGAAACCAGTAAAAGAACATCTTCGACGGTCCGTCGTACAGAAGAGAAAGGCAATAGGTGAAGAAGTGGCTCGGCTTCTAGCAACTGAGTTTATCTGAGAGATTTATCACTCCGAGTGGTTAGCTAATGTTGTCATGGTCCCAAAGAAGGACGACTCACTTCGCATGTGCATTCACTTCAAACATATCAATCGGGCCTGCCCGAAAGATCACTTTCCTCTCCCTCGCATCGACCAAATAGTCGACTCGACTGCGGGGTGTGAGTGTTTGTCCTTCTTGGACGCTTATTCTGGGTATCATCAGATCCGTCTATATGGACCCGATGAGATAAAAATAGCTTTCATCACCCCATTTGGGTGCTTCTGTTATGTCACTATTGTTGGGGAACGTAGCAGAAATTTAAAATTTTCTATGCATCACCAAGATCAATCTATGGAGTCATCTAGCAATGAGAGAGAGGGAGTGCATCTTCATACCCTTGAAGATCGCTAAGCGGAAGCGTTCAAGAGAACGGGGTTGATGGAGTCGTACTCGTCGTGATCCACATCACCGATGATCCTAGGGCCGAACGGACGGCACCTCTGCGTTCAACACACGTACGGAGCGGAGACATCTCCTCCTTCTTGATCCAGCAAGGGGGTATGAGAAGTTGATGGAGATCCAGCAGCACGACGGCGTGGTGGTGGAAGTAGCGGGATCCCGGCAGGGTTTCGCCAAGCACAAGCGGGGAGGAAGAGGTGTCACGGGAGGGAGAGAGGTGCCAGGGCTTCAGGTGCGGCTGCCCTCCCTCCCCTCCACTATATATAGGGGCCTAGGGGGGCGCCGGCCCCTTGTAGATCCCATCTAGGGAGGGGGCGGCAGCCCTAGGGGTGGCTTGGCCTCCGAGCCAAGTGGAGGTGCCCCCACCCCTTAGGGTTTCCAACCCTAGGCGCATGGGAGGCCCAAGGGGGGCGCACCAGACCACTAGGGGCTTGTTCCCACGCCCCTTCAGCCCATGGGGCCCTCCGGGATAGGTGGCCCCACCCGGTGGACCCCCGGAACCCTTCCGGTGGTCCCGGTACAATACCGATGACTCCCAAAACTCTCCCGGTGGCCGAAACTGAACTTCCTATATATAAATCTTTACCTCCGGACCATTCCGGAACTCCTCGTGACGTCCAGGATCTGATCCGGGACTCCGAACAACTTCCGGTTAACCGCATACTAATATCTCTACAACTCTAGCATCACTGAACCTTAAGTGTGTAGACCCTACGGGCTACGGGTTCGGGAGACATGTAGACATGACCGAGACAAATCTCCAGTCAATAACCAACAGCGGGATCTGGATACGCATGTTGGCTCCCACATGCTCCACGATGATCTCATCGGATGAACCATGATGTCGAGGATTCAATCAATCCCGTATTCAATTCCCTTTGTTTATCGGTACGATACTTGCCCGAGATTTGATCGTCCGTATCCCGATACCTTGTTCAATCTCGTTACCGGCAAGTCTCTTTACTTGTTCCGTAACACATCATCCCGTGATCAACTCCTTGGTCACATTGTGCACATTATGATGATGTCCTACCGAGTGGGCTCAGAGATACCTCTCTGTTTACTCGAAGTGACAAATCCCAGTCTCGATTCGTGCCAACCCAACAGACACTTTCGGAGATACCCGCAGTGCACCTTTATAGCCACCCAGTTACGTTGTGACGTTTGGTACACCCAAAGCATTCCTACGGTATCCGGGAGTTGCACAATCTCATGGTCTAAGGAAATGATACTTGACATTAGAAAAGCTTTTAGCATACGAACTACACGATCTTGTGCTATGCTTAGGATTGGGTCTTGTCCATCACATCATTCTTCTAATGATGTGATCTCGTTATCAACGACATCCAATGTCCATGGTCAGGAAACCGTAACCATCTATTGATCAACGAGCTAGTCAACTAGAGGCTTACTAGGGACATGGTGTTGTCTATGTATCCACACATGTATCTGAGTTTCCTATCAATACAATTCTAGCATGGATAATAAACGATTATCATGAACAAGGAAATATAATAATAAGTAATTTATTATTGCCTCTAGGGCATATTTCCAACAGTCTCCCACTTGCACTAGAGTCAATAATCTAGTTCACATCGCTATGTGATTAACACTCAAGGTCACATCCCCATGTGACTAACACCCAAGAGTTTACTAGAGTCAATAATCTAGTTCACATTACCATGTGATTAACATTCAATGAGTTCTGGGTTTGATCATGTTATGCTTGTGAGAGATGTTATAGTCAACGGGTCTGAACCTTTCAGATCCGTGTGTGCTTTACAAATCTCTATGTCATCTTGTAGATGCAGCTACCACGCTCTATTTGGAGCTATTCCAAATAACTGTTCTACTATACGAATCCGGTTTACAACTCAGAATCATCCAGATTAGTGTCAAAGATTGCATTGGCGTAACCCTTTACGACGAACTCTTTTATCACCTCCATAATTGAGAAAATTCCTTAGTCCACTAGTTACTAAGGATAACCTTGACCGTTGTCCTGTGATCCATTCCTAGATCACACTTGTACCCCTTGACTGACTCATGGCTTGGCACACTTCAGGTGCGGTACACAGCATAGCATACTATAGAGCCTACGTCTAAAGCATAGGGGACGACCTTCGTCCTTTCTCTCTCTTCTGTCGTGGTCAGGTCTTGAGTCTTACTCAATACTCACACCTTGTAACACAGCCAAGAACTCCTTCTTTGCTGATCTATTTTGAACTCCTTCAAAATCTTGTCACGGTATGTATTCATTTAAAAGTACTATTAAGCATTTTTGATCTATCCTTATAGATCTTGATGCTCAATATTCAAGTAGTTTAATCCAGGTTTTCCATTGAAAAACAATTTTCAAATAACCCTGCATGCTTTCCAGAAATGCTACATCATTTTTGATCAACAATATGTTAACAACATATACTCATCAAAAATTATATAGTTCTCCCACTCACTTCTTTGGAAATACAAGTTTCTCATAAACTTTGTATAAACCCAAAATCTTTGATCATCTCATCAAAGCGTACATTCCAATTCCGAGATGCTTACTCCAGTCCTTAGAAGGATTGCTGGAGCTTTGCATACTTGTCAGCATCTTTCAGGATTGACAAAACCTTCTGGTTGTATCACATACAACCTTTCCTCAAGAAAAACATCGAGGAAACAATGTTTTGACATCCTTTCTGCAAGATTTCATAAATAATGCAGTAACTGCTAACATAATTCCAACAGACTCTTAGCATTGCTACGAGTGAGAAAGTCTCATCATAGTCAACTCCATGAACTTGTCGGGAAACATCTTAACGACAAGTCGAGCTTTCTTAATGGTGACACTTACCATCAATGTCTGTCTTCCTTTTAAAATCCATCTGCACCCAACAGCCTTACGACCATCAAGTAGTTCTTTCAGAGTATATACTTTGTTTTATACATGGATCCTCTCTCGGATTTTATGGCCTCGAGCCATTCGTCGGAATTCGGGCCCACCGTCGCTTCTCCATAGCTCGTAGGTTCATTGTTGTCTAGCAACATGACTTCCAAGACAGGATTATGTACCATTCTGAAGTAGTACACATCCTTGTCGACCTATGAGGTTTGGTAGTGACTTGATCCGAAGTTTTATGATCACTATCATAAGCTTCCATTTCAATTGGTGTAGGTGCCACAGGAACAACTTCCTGTGCCCTGCTACACACTAGTTGAAGTGACGGTTCAATAACCTCATCAAGTCTCCACCATCCTCCCACTCAATTCTTTCGAGAGAAACTTTTCCTCGAGAAAGGACCCGTTTCTAGAAACAATCACTTTTGCTTCCGGATCTGAAATAGGAGGTATACCCAACTATTTTTGGGTATTCTATGAAGATGCATTTATCCGCTTTGGGTTCGAGCTTATCAGCCTGAAACTTTTTCACATAAGCATCGCAGCCCCAAACTTTTAAGAAACGACAGCTTAGGTTTCTCTAAACCATAGTTCATACGGTGTCGTCTCAACGGAATTGTGTGGTGCCCTATTTAAAGTGAATGCGGTTGTCTCTAATGCCTAACCCATAAACGATAGTGGTAATTCGATAAGAGACATCATGGTATGCACCATATCCAATAGGGTGCAGTTATGATGTTCGGACACACCATCACACTATGGTGGTCCAGGCGGTATTAGTTGTGAAACAATTTCCACAATGTCTTAATTGTGTGCCAAACTCGTAACTCAGATATTCATCTCTATGATCATATCATAGACATTCTATCATCTTGTCACGACGATCTTCAACTTCACTCTGAAATTACTTAAACCTTTCAATAATTCAGACTTGTGTTTCATCAAGTAAATATACTCAGCATCTACTCAAATCATCTGTGAAGTAAGAACATAACGATATCCACTGCGTGCCTCAGCACTTATTGGACTGCACACATCAAAATGTATTACTTCCAACAAGTTGCTTTCTTGTTCCATCTTACTGAAAACGAGGCCTTTCAGTCATCTTGCCCTTGTGGTATGATTTGCATGTCTCAAGTGATTTCAAAATCAAGTGAGTCCAAACGATCCATCTGCATGGAGTTTCTTCATGCATATCTACCAATAGACATGGTTCGCATGTCTCAATCTTTTCAAAACGAGTGAGTCCAAAGATCCATCAACATGGAGCTTCTTCATGCGTTTTATACCAATATGACTCAAATGGCAGTGCCACAAGTATGTGGTACTATCATTACTATCTTATATCTTTTGGCATGAACATGTGTATCACTACGATCGAGATTCAATGAACCATTCATTTTAGGTGCAAGACCATTGAAGGTATTATTCAAATAAACAGAGTAACCATTATTCTCCTTAAATGAATAACCGTATTGCGATAAACATAATCCAATCATGTCTATGCTCAACACAAACACCAAATAACAATTATTTAGGTTTAACACCAATCTCGATGGTAGAGGGAGCATGCGATGATTGATCACATCAACATTGGAAACACTTCCAACACATATCGTCATCTCACCTTCAGCTAGTCTCCGTTTATTCCGTAGCCTTTTATTTCGAGTTACTAACACTTAGCAACTGAACCGGTATTTTAATACCCTGGTGCTACTAGGAGTACTAGTAAAGTACACATTAATATAACGTATATCCAAAATACTTCTGTCGACCTTGCCAGCCTTCTCATCTACCAAGTATCTAGGGTAGTTCTGCTTCAGTGACCGTTCCCCTTATTATAGAAGCACTTAGTCTCGGGTTTGGTTCAACCTTGGGTTTCTTCACTAGAGCAGTAACTGGTTTGCTGTCTCATGAAGTATCCCTTCTTTCCCTTGCCCTTTTTGAAACTAGTGGTTTAACCATCAACAATTGATGCTCCTACTTGATTTCTACTTTCGCGGTGTCAAACATCGCGAGTTGCTCAAGGATCATCATGTCTATCCCTGATATGTTATAGTTCATCACTAAGCTCTAATAGCTTGGTGGCAGTGACTATGGAGAACTATCACTATCTCATCTGGAAGATTAACTCCCACTCGATTCAAGCGATTGCAGTACTCAGACAATCTGAGCACATGCTCAAGATTGAATTTTTCTCCCTTAGTTTGCAGGCTTAAGAAACTTGTCAGAGGTCTCATACCTCTTGACGTGGGCACTAGTCTGAAATTCCAATTTCAGTCTTTGGAACATCTCATATGTTCTGCGACATTTCAAAAACGTCTTTGGTGCCACAATTCTAAACCGTTAGCATTACGCACTGAACTATCACGTAGTCATCAAAACATGTATGTCAGATGTTTCCCAACATCTACAGACGACGCTCGAGGTTCAACGCACTGAGCGGTGCATTAAGGACATAGCCCTTCTGTGCAGCAATGAGGACAATCCTCAGTTCACGGACCTAGTCCGCATAATTGCTACTGTCAACTCTCAACTAAATTTTCTCTAGGAACATATCTAAAACAGTAGAACTATAGTGTAAGCTACGACATGATTTGCAAAGACCTTTTGACTATGTTCATGATAATTAAGTTCATCTAATCAAATTATTTAATGAACTCCCACTTAGATAGACATCCCTCTAGTCATCTAAGTGATACATGATCCGAGTCAACTAGGCCGTGTCCGATCATCACGTGAGACGGACTAGTCATCATCGGTGAACATCTTCATGTTGATCGTATCTTCTATACGACTCATGTTCGACCTTTTAGTCTTCCGTGTTCCAAGGCCATGTCTGTACATGCTAGGCTCGTCAAGTCAACCTAAGTGTATTGCGTGTGTAAATCTGGCTTACACCCGTTGTATGCGAATGTTAGAACCTATCACACCCGATCATCACGTGGTGCTTCGGAACAACGGACCTTAGCAACGGTGCACAGTTAGGGGGAACACTTTCTTGAAATTATGGTGAGGGATCATATTATTTATGCTACCGTCATTCTAAGCAAATAAGATGTAAAACATGATAAACATCACATGCAATCAAATAGTGACATGATATGGCCAATATCATTTTGCTCCTTTTGATCTCCATCTTCGGGGCGCCATGATCATCGTCGTCACCGGCATGACACCATGATCTCCATCATCATGATCTCCATCATCGTGTCTTCATGAAGTTGTCTCGTCAACTATTACTTCTACTACTATGGCTAACGGTTAGCGATAAAGTAAAGTAATTACATGACGTATAAGTTGACACGCAGGTCATAAATAAATTAAGACAACTCCTATGGCTCCTGCCGGTTGTCATACTCATCGACATGCAAGTCGTGATTCCTATTACAAGAACATGATCAATCTCATACATCACATATATCATTCATCACATCCTTTTGGCCATATCACATCACACGGCATATGCTGCAAAAACAAGTTAGACGTCCTCTAATTGTTGTTGCAAGTTTTTACGTGGCTGCTATAGGTTTCTAGCAAGAACGTTTCTTATCTACGCCAAAACCACAACGTGATATGCCAATTTCTATTTACCCTTCATAAGGACCCTTTTCATCGAATCCGATCCGACTAAAGTGGGAGAGACAGACACCCGCTAGCCACCTTATGCAACTAGTGCATGTCAGTCGGTGGAACCAGTCTCACGTAAGCGTACGTGTAAGGTCGGTCCGGGCCGCTTCATCCCACGATGCCGCCGAATCAAGATAAGACTAGTAACGGCAAGTAAATTGAAAAAATCAACGCCCACAACAACTTGTGTTCTACTCGTGCATAGAAACTACGCATAGACCTAGCTCATGATGCCACTGTTGGGGAACGTAGCAGAAATTTAAAATTTTCTACGCATCACCAAGATCAATCTATGGAGTCATCTAGCAACGAGAGAGAGGGAGTGCATCTTCATACCCTTGAAGATCGCTAAGCGGAAGCGTTCAAGAGAACGGGGTTGATGGAGTCGTACTAGTCATGATCCAAATCACCGATGATCCTAGCGCCGAACGGACGGCACCTCCGCATTCAACACACATACGGAGCGGAGACGTCTCCTCCTTCTTGATCCAGCAAGGGCGAGGAGAAGTTGATGGAGATCCAGCAGCACAACGGCGTGGTGGTGGAAGTAGCGGGATCCCGGCAGGGCTTCCCCAAGCACAAGCGGGGAGGAAGAGGTGTCACGGGAGGGAGAGAGGTGCCAGGGCTTCAGGTGTGGCTGCCCTCCCTCCCCTCCACTATATATAGGGGCCTAGGGGGGCGCGGGCCCCTTGTAGATCCCATCTAGGGAGGGGGCGGCAGCCCTAGGGGTGGCTCGCCTCCAAGCCAAGTGGAGGCGCCCCCACCCCTTAGTGTTTCCAACCCTAGGCGCATGGGAGGCCCAAGGGGGGCGCACCAGCCCACCAGGGGCTGGTTCCCACGCCCCTTCAGCCCATGGGGCACTCCGGGATAGGTGGCCCCACCCGGTGGACCCCCGGGACCCTTCCGGTGGTCCCGGTACAATACCGATGACTCCCGAAACTCTCCCGGTGGCCGAAACTGGACTTCCTATATATAAATCTTTACCTCCGGACCATTTTGGAACTCCTTGTGACATCTGGGATCTGATCTGGGACTCCGAACAACTTTCGGTTAACCGCATACTAATATCTCTACAACTCTAGCGTCACCGAACCTTAAGTGTGTAGACCTTACGGGTTCGGGAGACATGTAGACATGACCGAGACAAATCTCTGGTCAATAACCAACAGCGGGATCTGGATACCCATGTTGGCTCCCACGTGCTCCATGATGATCTCATCGGATGAACCACGATGTCGAGGATTCAATCAATCCCGTATTCAATTCCCTTTGTCTATCGGTACGATACTTGCCCGAGATTCGATCGTTGGTAGCCCGATACCTTGTTCAATCTCGTTACCGGCAAGTCTCTTTACTCGTTCCGTAACACATCATCCCGTGATCAACTCATTGGTCACATTGTGCACATTATGATGATGTCCGACTGAGTGGGCCCAGAGATACCTCTCCGTTTACACGGAGTGATAAATCCTAGTCTTGATTCGTGCCAACCCAACAGACACTTTCGGAGATACCCGCAGTGCACCTTTATAGCCACCCAGTTACGTTGTGACGTTTAGTACACCCAAAGCATTCCTACGGTATCCGGGAGTTACACAATCTCATGGTCTAAGGAAATGATACTTGACATTAGAAAAGCTTTTAGAATACGAACTACATGATCTTGTGCTATGCTTAGGATTGGGTCTTGTCCATCACATCATTCTCCTAATGATGTGATCCCGTTATCAACGACATCCAATGTCCATGGTCAGGAAACCGTAACCATCTATTGATCAACGAGCTAGTCAACTAGAGGCTTACTAGGGACATGGTGTTGTCTATGTATCCACACATATATCTGAGTTTCCTATCAATACAATTCTAGCATGGATAATAATCGATTATCATGAACAAGGAAATATAATAATAACTAATTTATTATTGCCTCTAGGGCATATTTCCAACAACTATGCCATTCGGCTTGAAGCACGCTGGAGCCACATTCATGCGGATGATTCAGAAGTGTTTACTCACTCAGATCAGTCGGAATGTAGAAGCATACATGGATGACATTGTGGTCAAGTCACGTAAAGGTTCTGACCTACTGGCTGACCTTGCTGAAACCTTTGCTAACCTTAGAAGGTATGATACCAAGCTTAATCCATCAAAGTGCACGTTTGGAGTTCCAGGCGGAAAATTAGTCGGTTTTCTCGTTTCCGAACGAGGGATCGATGCTAACCCAGAGAAAGTGGGTGCCATACTCCGGATGAAACGCCCTGTGTGTGTGCATGATGTCCAGAAGCTTACTGGTTGTTTGGCCGCCCTAAGTCGATTCATTTCTCGCCTCGGTGAAAAGGCACTGCCTCTTTACCAACTGATGAAGAAGTCAGATAAGTTCGAGTGGACTCCTGAAGTTGATGCATCATTTGCAGAGCTTAAAGCCCTGCTTTCCACCCAGCCGGTGCTTGCTGCTCCAATCAGCAAAGAGCCTTTACTGCTTTACATTGCAGCCACTGGACAAGTCGTCAGTACAGTACTTACGGTCGAGCGGGAAGAAGAAGGAAAAGCTTACAAAGTTCAGCGCCCAGTATACTATGTTTCCGAAGTTTTGACTCCATCAAAGCAAAGATATCCACATTATCAGAAGCTTGTTTATGGGATTTATATGACCACGAAGAAGGTTGCACATTACTTCTCTGACCACTCCATTACAGTCATCAGCGATGCTCCATTATCAGAGATTCTGAACAACAGAGATGCAACTGGTCGAGTGGCAAAGTGGGCGATTGAACTTCTTCCCTTAGATATCAAGTTCGAGGCAAAGAAAGCTATCAAGTCCCAAGCAATAGCGGATTTCCTTGCCGAGTGGATCGAATAGCAACGGTCGACTCAAGTTCACTCGGAGCACTAGACCATGTTCTTTGATGGTTCCAAGATGCTGAATGGTTCCGGTGCTGGGGTGGTACGGGTATCCCCCGAGGAGATAAGCTCAGATATGTCCTCCAGATTCACTTTGATTCCTCCAATAACGAAGCAGAATATGAAGCACTCTTGTATGGGTTACGTATGGCCATCTCACTCGGCGTCCGTCGCCTCATGGTCTATGGCGACTCGGATTTGGTAGTCAATCAAGTGATGAAGGAGTGGGATGTTAGAAGCCCAGCCATGACTGGCTACTGTAACGCGGTAAGGAAGTTGGAAAAGAAGTTTGAGGGGTTAGAGCTCCATCATATACCCCGACTGAAAAATCAAGCAACCAATGATTTAGCAAAGATAGGCTCCAATAGAGAAGCCATTCCTAGTAATGTGTTCCTGGAGCATATTCATGCACCTTCAGTTCAAGAAGATCCCTTCATTGAAGAGCCCCCACAGCCAAAGAGTGCCACCGATTCGACTGAAGTCGAGATTCCAGCCATGGTCGACCTAATCATGGATATTTTGGTTATTACTCCCGACTGGACAGTGCCGTACATTGCGTATATCCTTAGGAAGGAACTCCCAGAGGATGAAGAAGAGGCTCCACAGATCGTCCGTCGATGCAAAGCCTTTACTGTGATAAGAGGACAACTGTTTAGGGAAAGTATAACCGGAGTCAGCCAAAAATGCATAACCCCGGAAGAAGGTCTAGCGATCCTCAACGACATCCACTCAGGGACCTGTGGCCACCATGCGTCCTCTAGGACCATCGTGGCTAAAGCATGCCGAGCTGGATTTTATTGGCCACGAGCAAATGAAATGGCGAAAGATATAGTCGACAGATGTGAAGGCTGCCAGTTTTACTCCAATATGTCCCACAAACCTGCATCAGCCCTAAAGACCATTCCACTTGTCTGGCCCTTTGCTGTTTGGGGATTAGATATGGTTGGACCGCTGAGGACTGGTAAGAGTGGCTTCACTCACGTGCTTGTAGCAGTCGACAAGTTTACCAAGCCTATCAAGAATCTGGAAGCTAGTACTGCCGTCAGCTTCATCAGAGAATTGACATTCAGATACGGAGTTCCACACAACATCATCACTGACAATGGATCGAACTTTGATTCAGATGAGTTCAGAGCCTTCTGCGCCTCCCAAGGCACGCGAGTCGACTATGCTTCAGTCGCCCATCCCCAGTCGAATGGACAAGCAGAGAGAGTAAATGGCCTGATTCTCAAAGGATTGAAACTCCGACTGATACGAGACCTCAAGCATGCAGCAGGCGCCTGGGTTGATGAACTTCCATCAGTTCTTCAGGGATTGAGGACAACTCCGAATCGGTCGACTGGTCGAACTCCATTCTTCTTGGTCTATGGAGCTGAAGCTATTCTACCGAGTGACTTGCTTCATAATGCACCACGAGTCGAACTCTTCTCTGAAGACGAAGCAGAGCAAGCTCGGCAGGACGCAGTCGACCTCCTAGAGGAGGAAAGAGAGATGACCTTGATCCGGTCGAACATTTATCGCAAGACTTGCATCGATTCCACGCCAGAAATGTGAAAGGTCGAGCCTTTCAAGAGGGAGACTTGGTTCTTCGAGTGGATCAGCAAAAACCACACAAGCTCGCTCCTGCTTGGGAAGGCCCCTTCATTGTCACTAGAGTGCTCCACAGCGGGGCATACTACCTTTATAATGTCGAGCATAAGAAAGACGAGCCACGGGCTTGGAATGCGGAGTTGCTCCGCCCCTTTTACACTTAAGTACCCATTCGAATAAAATGTAATAAGAAGTACCTTTGTAATTTTCTTATCAAAGACAAGAGCTTTACGGTCCTCTTAGACGATTGTTGTTTCTTTTATTTGCGTCTGAAATCCCCCAGTGGGTGACTTAGCTGCGAATCCATTTCGCCTAAGTTTAAAAGAAAATCCTACCGAGTGGTGAGCAAGCCTCCCACTCGGGGGCTTAGCTACGAATCCGTTTCGCCTAAGTTTAAAAGAAAATCCTACCGAGTGGTGAGCAAGCCTCCCACTCGGGGGTTTAGCTGCAGTCTAGTACTCACCTAAGTTTAAAAAATCCTACCGAGTGGTGAGCAAGCCTCCCACTCGGGGGCTTAGCTGCAGTCCAGTACTCGCCTAATTTTAAAAATTCCTACCGAGTGGTGAGCAAGCCTCCCACTCGGGGGCTTAGCTGCAGTCCAGTACTCGCCTAAGTTTAAAAAATCCTACCGAGTGGTGAGCAAGCCTCCCACTCGGAGGCTTAGCTGCAGTCCAGTACTCGCCTAAGTTGAAAAAATCCTACCGAGTGGTGAGCAACCCTCCCACTCGGGGGCTTAGCTGCAGTCCAGTACTCGCCTAAGTTTAAAAAATCCTACCGAGTGGTGAGCAAGCCTCCCACTCGGGGGCTTAGCTGCAGTCCAGTACTTGCCTAAGTTTAAAAAATCCTACCGAGTGGTGAGCAAGCCTCCCACTCGGGGGCTTAGCTGCACTCCAGTACTCGCCTAAGTTTAAAAAAATCCTACCGAGTGGTAAGCAAGCCTCCCACTCGGGGGCTTAGTTGTAGTCCAGTACTCGCCTAAGTTTGTAAAATCCTACCGAGTGGTGAGCAAGCTTCCCACTCGGGGGCTTAGCTGCAGTCCAGTACTCACCTAAGTTTGTAAAATCCTACCAAGTGATGAGCAACCCTCCCACTCGGAGGCTTAGCTGCAGTCCAGTACTCGCCTAAGTTTGTAAAATCCTACCGAGTGGTGAGCAACCCTCCCACTCGGAGGCTTAGTTGTAGTCCAGTACTCGCCTAAGTTTATAAAATCCTACCGAGTGGTGGGCGACCCTCCGACTCGAGGGCTTAGCTGCAGTCCAGTACTCGCCTAAGTTTGTAAAATCCTACCGAGTGGTGAGCAACCCTCCCACTTGGAGGCTTAGCTGCAGTCCAGTACTCGCCTAAGTTTAAAAAATCCTACCGAGTGGTGGGCGACCCTCTCACTCGGGGGCTTAGCTGCAGTCCAGTATTCACCTAAGGTTTAAAGTCCATCCTTATCCGCAAGGACGATGAGGTGCAGGTCGACTAGAACCTTCTCCTTTAGAGCTGCGCCACAAATACAACGTATGCTCCATCCCCATCCTCTAGGACGACGAGGTGCAGGTCGACTGCAACCTTCTCCTTTGGAGCCGCGCCACAAATACAACATGCGCTCCATCCCCATCTGCAAGGACGACGAGGTGTAGGTCGACTACAACCTTCTCCTTGGGAGATGCACCACAAGTACAACGTACGCTCCATCCCTATCCGCAAGGACGACGCGGTATAGGTCAACTGCAACCTTATCCTTCGGGGCTGCGCCACAAATACAATGTGCGCTCCATCTCCATCCGCAAGGACGACGAGGTGCAGGTCGACTGCAACCTTCTCCTTCGGAGCTGCGCCACAAATATAATGTGCACTCCACCCCTGTCCGCAAGGACAACGAGATGCAGGTCGAAAGATTATTCAGAGTAAAGAGCAAATCCCACTCGAAGGCAAATACAAGCATATTCAGAAGTAAACCAAGTTCAGACAGATCCTAGAAATTCCAGACGACGGATCAAAAGTATTCGAGCATCAAGCCCGAAGGAGTTTAACGGTTACAGCAACCACTCGGCATTCCGAGGCAAATTTAAGGCAGGTTTAAATCTCAAAGTTGGCTCATTCGGCAAGAGGAGGGCTGGCAGGTTCGACGAATTCGTCCAAGTCAATTCCATCTGCAATCCGAGTGGCAGCGGCGATGAAAGTCTCCATAAAGGACTGGAAATCATGTCTTTTGGTGTTGGCGACCTTGATCGCCGCCAGCTTATCTTCGCGGGCTTCCTTGCAGTGGACTCTTACCAAGGACAATGCCACGTCAGCACCACACCGAGCAGAGGACTTCTTCCATTCTTACACTCGACCAGGGACCTCGTTGAGGCGAGCCATCAGAGACTCGAGGTCATTTTGAAGCGTCGCCCTTGGCCAGAGTGATGAGTCGATCCGTGAAACTGCCACCTTCAGACAAGCAAGGTAACTTGTAACACTAGCGACACGGGATTCCAGTCGAAGCACATTCATGGCAGCCTCGTCGACGACTGGAGAAACAATAGGATCCAAACCCGTCTCGATTCGTCCAGTCTCCTCATCAAAGTTTTGGCAGAATTCTGCAATAAGGAGTTAGTGAGTCGACTGGACTGGACTAACTTGCAAGCAGTAAAGCAGTCGGATTAAAAGGAGTATCTTCCAGCATAAGAAAGAGCTTCTTGGCGATAGTTCTCAGATAAGCTTCCACGTCATTTCTCTTACGAGCCGTGGGTTCCAACTTCTCATTCAGAGCCATCTTATCCTTCTTCAGACGAGTTACCTCTCGGTTGGACTCAGTGAGAGAGGACTTCAACTTGCTTACTTCTTCTTCCAGCGCTCCGACCGAAGCCAGCTTCTGGCCAGCAAGGGCAGTCTTATCTTGAGCCTCCTTCTGCGCAGCTACAAGGTCCAAGTCCTTCTTCTCGAGAGCCAACCTCATTTTCTCTGCAAGATAAGCAATCGGATCAAAGAAGAGATCGAAGAAATATTAAAGGACGATCGACGTGAGCAGTCGACAGGCAGTTACCTTCCATACTAGCAGCTTCATCTTGAGCTTTCTTCAATTTTTGTTGGACCAGCTCCAAGTCAAGGTTGAGTTGCCTCTACTTCTCCTCAAATTCGGCGAACTTGGAAATGAGAGTACAAGATTTCTGCAGAGGGTAAAAGACATATCAATCGACAAGATCAAAGATTATTTACTTCCGAGTGAATAAAACTTAAAAGTTTACTCAGACCCCAGCCGACTGCCCGCAGTCGACCGCGGTATCGGGGACTACACCCAGCGGGTGCACTTGGCATGCCCCCACTGATTCAAACCCCACTCGACCGGTCCGCTCGGGTCGAGTAAAAAAAAGAAGAAAGAGAGAAGAACTACTCAGACCCTGGCCGACTGCCAACAGTCGACCGTGGTCTCGGGGACTACACCCAGTGGGTGCACTTGACGTGCCCCCACTGGTTCAGATCCCACTCGGCCAGTCTGCCCGTGTCGAGTGGAAGAAAGGAAAGTGAAAAGAAGTACTCAGACCCCAACCGACTGCCCGCAGTCGACTGCTGTCTCGGGGACTACACCCAGTGGGTGCACTTAGCGTGCCCCCACCGGTTCAGATCCCACTCGACCAGGCCGAGTGGAAGAGCGCAAATACTAAAGACAACAAAACACCCAGTGGGTGTACAGATTCGACGCAGACAATAAGAGATTGTATGAAAGAAAATATTTCAGGTAGCATATCCTAATAGAACAAGGTCAATCGAAAGCCAACTTACCTAGACATTGGCCCGAAGAGCCGCGCTGGCATCGTAAGCAGCCTGGTTGTTGTCGTGAACCGTCTTCATCCTCTCCATCATCACGCTAGCCTGACGGATGGCCTCCGCAGCGGCGTCCGACTGGCTTTCCGGAACATGATAGTTGGTGAAGAAGGGAGCAGACGGCCCAGATGCGGCAGCTTGGAGCTCCGAGGCATAAGGTTGGACGGCTGAATGAAACACTGGTACAATCGACGGTGCGGGGCGCTCACTCAACAATGGGACAGCAAAAGTTACAGAGGCCCCACCTACATCTTCAGGTTGTTGGACAGTTGGTTCTGTCGTCAGTTCCGGCTGAGATGTCTTGCCAGCCGCTACTTTTTTGTTCTTTCTGGGCCTCGGGGCCACATCTTCATCATCATCTGGAAGCTCGATAACGTTGGGTGGGGCTGCAAATAAATCAGTCGACCTCAAGTGAATCGCCAGAATTTAATTGACCAAATAATCAAGAACAAGATCACGAGAATTGTACCTGGGTTGGAGGTAACCGCGTCTTCCATTTCCTCGTCTCGGTATTGGCGGGAGGAAGTTCCAGAGGTAGCAGCACTGCAAATGTCAGCATTCAGTCGGTTATGTTCTGTTGCTCGAGTCGACCAAAGGATCAGGTCAGATGGTTACCCAGAGATGGTGGGAATGGTCACTTTGATTCTGGGCAAAGCCTTCGGGGGTTTGGAGGATGCGACCTTCAATGGTTTCGGCGCTGGAGGCGGCACAGTCTTGAGCTGTTTCGATACCTTCTCGGTCGGCACCAGAGAAGACGTCCGAGGGCGCTTTGAAGACTGCCCAGTTGGTGCGGCCACCAGGTCAGGGGTGCTTGTCGGGTCGTGAGCGTGCTTGGACCTCCTTTCTCTGTGAGGAGGCGAGTCGACCTCTTCTTCGTCACTCGGGTCGTCGCTCTCCTCGTCCTCCTCTGCATCCGAGTGCCACTCGCCACTCTCGTCCCCGCTCGCCTCTCCCTCGACATTTTGCTCCTGCACTCCATTGGGCATTGAGTACATATCAACAAGATCCTGAAAGACAAGGAATAAAAGAAAGACAGTCGACCGTCAACAAGATGCTACATAGTAAAACAAGAAGACACTCGACAATGCAGAATCGTACCTGTTCCGGCTGGCGCGAATGGTCGAATGGAACCACCCTCCTGAACCCTCGGGGGTTATCCTTGTTGCCGGTAATACCTCTCAGCCACTGCTCCACTGTGTCCTCATTGACATCCTCCAGGTGGATTCGAGTGGAATCCTCGAGTCCCGAGTACATCCACATCGGATGGTCACGAGCTTGGAGTGGTTGGATGCGTCGACTAAGGAAGACCTCCAACAGGTCCAGACCGGTCACCCCGTCGCGGACAAGTTGGACAACCCGCTCGACCAACACCTTCACCTGTGCCTTCTCCTCAGGGATCACTCTCAAGGTGGAGGGCTTCTCCACTTGAGCCATGGAAAAGGGGGGAAGCCCAGTCGACTGGCCCGTGGTCGGCTGGTCCTTGCAATAGAACCAGGTCGACTGCCAACCCCGGACCAAGTCGGGAAGGATCATAGTTGGGAAAGTGCTTTTGTTCCTCATTTGAATTCCAAGACCCCCGCACATCTGTATCACGTGCGTCCTCTCGTCACTCGGGTTGGCCTTCTTGAGCGTCTGAGAACGACATGTGAATATGTGCTTAAAGAGACCCCAGTATGGTCGACAACCCAAGAAGTTCTCGCACATGGACACGAAAGCGGCAAGGTACACGATAGTGTTTGGAGAAAAATGGTGGAGTTGAGCCCCAAAGAAGTTCAAGAAACCGCGAAAGAAAGGGTGGGGAGGCAAAAAAACCGCGGTCGACATGGGTGGCAAGGAGAACGCACTCACCCTCCTGCGGCTGCGGCTCAGTTTCGTTCCCCAGGAGCCGCGCCGATTTGTGGGGGATCAGTCCCCCCTCAACCAGGTTGTCGATGTCATCTTGACTGATTGTCGAGCGGATCCAGTCGCCCTGGATCTAGCCAGGCGGCAGGCCGAACCTCGACGAAGATCCGCCCCGGCTGGTCTTCTTCCCTTTCGCCTTCGTCGTCGCCTTCTTCGCACGCTCTAACGCCACCGTCTTCTCCTTCCCCATGGCAGCGAATCAAGTTCGAGCGGGGCGACGACGCCGAGAGCAGAAGCAGGCGCAGCGGAGAAATCTGAGGATGAGGAAGAAGAATGGGGCGCACTGTTCAAAAGCCCCGGTCCGGCGCCTTATATAAGGTCACTTCCGAGTGACTGACTTGTAGGCCCGGACGATCTTATCAAATCCCGCAAACAGTCGCGCGCGCGATACGTGGCAAAAAAGGTGGTGCGAAGATCGAGGCGGCCTGCCTAATCCGTCCCGATTACTGCGGCCTCCCCCGCCCGGCACGCTTCCCAAAATCCGAATCCCGTGAAATCCGCAGACGGCAGAACAACGAAAGTTCACTCGACAAAACCAAGAATGGATCAAGGCGACTGAACAAGCAGTTGAAGCCATCATGAATGTTCATTCGACCTCTGTGCGAGACATTCTCAAAGCACAAAAGCTGAATCGGAGAGATTATCAACTCCTTCTCCACTCGAACCCTGAACCATTCGGGGCCTAATGATGAAGCTATGTACCTAGGGTAGGATCATAGACCTGACTTAGACATCCTCCCCTAGGACATCACCGTAAAGCCAGGATCATTCAAAGGGTACCATCATTCACTCGACCAGAGACGTTCCACTCGGAAGAATCAATGTCACTCGACCGTCGCAAAAGTCACTCGACGGACAGAAGAGCTAAAGCCACTCTGCATGAACAGCGGTCGGGCATTTACTTATAGGCTTAATTGTCATTTATAACACTTTAGTGCGGGCGTTACCAGTAACGTTCTCTCTTCAATGTACCTTAAACCCTCTGTGACGTGGGCTGGCTGGGGTCCTAGCGCACTCTATATAAGCCACCCCCCTCTCCACAGGCACAAGGGTTCGCACCCCCTGTAACTCACACGCATATCATCCAGTCGACCGCCTCTGGGCTCCGAGACGTAGGGTTGTTACTTCCTCCGAGAAGGGCCTGAACTCGTAAAACTCGCGTGCACAATTCCTCCATAGCTAGGATCTTGCCATTACATTCCTACCCCCATTCTACTATCAGACTTAGAACCACGACAGACTCCGCCTCCTCCGTCGCTGGAGCTCTCTCCCTCCGCCTTATTGAAATGAGAAAGGGGGACGACACCCCGCTCACATTCAAAAACGACAAAAACCAACAGTAAACCGGCCGGGGAGGGCGGGGCCAAGGAAAACAGGTTAAAAGCAGAAAACCACGCCCGGTAAGAAAACCAATCCGAAAACCAACACAAAGCAAGACAGGACCGGGCGCGAATCTTAGCGCGAGATCGAACGGACACAAAATTGAATAAAGGCGAATTGAAAAATAGTCAACTGAAAAATAGCAAATCCGAAAAGAAAACATCTGCCAGCAATGAAGATTGGAAGATTTGGCGGGCCGACTTTGATGTTGTGCCAGCGGGCGGCGGCTTTATCACCTGCCTGTTTACGGAGGACCCGTGACAGCATCGCTTGCCTCCTGGCCTTGGGAAGTCGAAAGACTTTCTGCGAGAAGCAAGAAGCCTATTTTCAGGAACGCTGCCGGCCGGCCGGCAAAACCAACCGTCCGAGAATGGCCGCCCCCGCCCCCGCCGCCGGGAGCAACCTCCACAGCAAGACCCTCCTCAAGAGCGAGCAGCTCTACCAGGTAAATCAAACCCTCCCTCTTGATCCCAACCAGATCAAATCACCACGCGCCCGAGACTTCCTCGATCCATTTCCTCAAAGCCGTCACATGACCACCAATTTATCCGACGCCTTCTCTGCTGCCGCAGTACATACTGGAGTCCACGGTGTTCCCGCGCGAGCCCGACTGCCTCCGGGAGCTGCGCGTCGCCACCGCGGCCCACCCCATGTACGGGTCCGGTCCGATTCCTGGGATTCCGGCGGTGCGTTTTTTGTGCCGCCCTTGCTCGAATGGTGTTTGACTTTTTGCCCGTACGGGCGTGGGACCCGCTACGTGCAGGGCTCGCATGGCGGCGTCGCCGGACCAGGTGCAGCTGTTCGGCCTGCTGATCGAGATGCTCGGCGCCAGGAACGCCGTCGAGGTCGGCGTGTTCACCGGGTACTCGCTGCTGGCCACCGCCCTCGCCCTCCCCGACGACGGCAAGGTCAGATTTCCACCGTTCGCTGGCTTCCTGGTGTGTGCGCGCACGGCCAGTCCATTTTCTTTGACCTGTGTTACATGTGGTTGATGGCAGGTCGTGGCCATCGACGTTACGCGCGAGAGCTACGACGAGATAGGGGCGCCGGTGGTGGAGAAGGCCGGGATGGCGCACAAGATCGACTTCCGCGTCGGGCTCGCGCTGCCGGTGCTGGATCAGCTCGTCGCCGAGGTGCGTGCGCGGCGCATCCCCCCTGCCTCTGTCCGTGCTCGCTTCGCACTGTTGCAGCCTAATGACATTGCCATTGCAGGATGGCAACCTGGGCAAGTTCGACTTCGCCTTCGTGGACGCGGACAAGGCCAACTTCCACCACTACCACGAGCGGCTGCTGCGGCTGGTCAGGGTCGGGGGGCTCATCGCCTACGACAACACGCTATGGGGCGGCTCCGTGGCCGCGCCGGACGACGAGGCGCTGTCGGAGCGCGACCGGGAGCTCGCGGGGATCGCCAGGGGGTTCAACGCGGCGCTCACCGCCGACCGCCGTGTCCAGGTGTGCCAGCTCGCCATCTCCGACGGGATCATGCTGTGCCGCCGCGTCGCGTGATCGATCGGCACGTGTGTGTGGTCGATGTTGATGTTGGTGCTCGGTTGGTGTCGATCGGCACGTACTGGATTGGTCTGAATAAGAATAAGCACCTCAGATGTTGCAATAGTGCTGAGCATGAGCTGTGGATAATGGGTTAGGGTGGAATAAACTGTAAAAAAACCACCATAATTGGGGATTCTAATTTAAAAAACCACCATAATTGGGGATTCTAATTTAAAAAACCACCATCTTTGATTTTCTTTTTCTTCAAAAACCCGTCGCAATTGTGCTGACAGTTTTCAGAAAACACTGATTGACCAATTAGAGTGGTTTAGTGAAACCCTGATGCCTTAAGCCCGCGTGTAAGTGATAACGTGGCAAGAAAAGTCAACAATGTTTGCATAGACCGTTAAGTTGATATAGGCCCACTTGTCAGCATCTCCCGTCTCTCTTCATCCCTTCCCTCGCATTTTGTTGAACAACCGACGAGCTCACCAAAGAGCTCGTTGCCGGCACCTTCGCTCACCCATGGCCACTACTTTGATGGATGATGTAGACCGGCGACGTTGTGGAGGAGCTCTACACCTGAGTCGGCAGCGGCGAGGTCCTGGTTCCAGCTCAGACGAGAAGTAGCATCGGTGCCCATCCCGTCGCGAGGTGCTCCTCGCCGCCTTCCACCCTATCACCTCCGTCGACGCTCAATGGTCGTTGTCTCGCACGGCGGTCCGCACACACGGCCAAACTACTATCGCCTCTCCCTGCCGGCCGAGGCTTGATAGCCACAACGGTTCCCGTGCCCCCCTCATCCCCCTTCACAAGCTGGCTTCCTCTGCAGTCATAGTACTCCCAGATGGAGGCAGGAAAGACTCGGCGGCTGGAGGCAGGGGCACTGCAAAGCAGACTCGCTGGCGGGCGCAAGGCGGTGACGGGTACAAGGCAGGTTCACTAGCGAGTGCGCGGCGGCACTATAAGGTAGGCTCGTTGGAGGGCGCGGGGCGGCGCAAGAGTGCACTACGGCGTGGCGGCCGTGATTTGGACTAATGATTTGTTTTTTATGAAACTTGAGCCGGTCAAACCTTAGCATCGTGAGTATTCCCTCTGTTTTAAAATAGATAACTTAACTTTGTATTAATTTTAATATAAAATTAGGTCATATATTTTGAAACGGAGGAAATACGTGTGTGACGGGCACAGTTCATACATGTGGTGAGCTTGCAACAACATCGGGAAAATATGATGGCAGCATAAGCTTTATTCTCAGCGGAAAGAAAAGTTCGAGAAATAATTGTCTAGTCAGAACATAGGCATATATGCTGCACACCGGCCAAATAAGAAAGGAACCGGTAGACTTGCTAATCAGAAGCACAATCATTGTTACCTAAACTAAACAATACAACATGGATCTATGTTGCTAAACATGAAGCTTGCTAACTTAGGCCTTATTTGGTTTCAAATAAGTCACCAATTTATAAGTCGAAAAGTGAAAAAAATGACTTATTTTGCCAAACAGACTTAACTTATAAGTCACCCCAACTTATAAAAGATGAAACTCATGGGCACTAGCACCCATGGTTTATTGATATAGGAGAAGCATCCCTTGTGAGAAACCAGAAATTCGTCCCCGACGTGGCTCGAACCCTGGTTGCTGGAGACGCCACTGCGCTCCTTTGCCACTAGGCTACAGCCTAGTTCTCAAGTCACCCCAACTTATAAGTCATAAGTTGCTTGACCCCCCTTTTGCATGGGTCTCACCACCTTTATATAAAAAAAAACAAGATGAAAAGATGTGCTCAGGTGACTTATAAATCAAGTGACAACAAAACAGACGTGACTTATAAGTCATTGGTTTTAAGTTAGCTGATTTATAAGTCAGGTGACTTATTGAAACCAAACAGACCCTTACATTAATATTGTAAAACTTGGGGTTGTGTTGCATAATTAAATGCACCATACTTACCCCTATAAATTAGTACATGTCGAACCCCTGGAAATTCAATTCCAAAGTGCAAGTGTGTGCTACCTTGGTTTTTTGTTGTTTCTGCACATGCCTCGCTATCGTGCACCGCACTCTTTTCCCTTGGTGAATCTTGAATTTTACCATTTCATACTGGATTACTTGATTTACATAGATCTTGAGGAATCCAGTAGAGTGAACATATAAGGATCTACTCCCTCCGTTCGGAATTACTTGTCGCGGAAATGAATGTATCTAGATATATTTTAGTTCTAGATACATCCATATCCGAGACAAGTAATTTCGAACGGAGGGAGTAGTAACTAACAGTTGTATAATCTATGGTTGTACATGAATATACTTTAGTTATATAGTGGATATTGAACAGGAAGATGAAAATCCATAATACAATACAATTTGGTCTATCGTGGCAGTAAATTTTGGGCATACTCTCTTCCCTCAGTAAATAATGAAATTTATTTTTTTCATCTTTGATTGCCTGATTTATAAAGATTTGAAGGGATCCAATGGAGTTTTTTTTAACACAATACAGACGCAAGCGCTCATATACACGTGCACACACACACCGAAAATCCTGAAATAAATCCAGGATTAAATGCGAGCACCAGGATTTGAACCCTGATGGATCGGGGATGTCACAGTCCCTCTAACCATTGAACTACAAGTTGATTCGCATGATCCAATGGAGTTAATACATAAAGAAAGAGCTAGTAATGAAATGGCGGTAAATGCATCCAATATACATGGTGGAAACTGAACATCCCACTATTGCAAACCACCCCATTAGCTGAGATGATGATGAAAACCATAGCACAATGCATCCTAAAATTAAAATTTGGCCTACCATGACAGCAAAAAAACATAGCCTACCCTAACTTGTTTGGGACTAAAGGCTTTGTTGTTGCTATTGTTGTTGTTGATGGCAACAAAAAAAATAAGGCGACTGAGATTAGCTATATATGTCGACATAAGAAAAAAAAATGATCTAATGTAAATTTAGGGCTAGCATCTAGCTTACCTAGTTAGAAATAAGAGGATGGATAAACACAAACATCAAATTGGAGTCCTGGATCATGAAAATCATCCCTCAATCCTCATAATCAAATGAAAATATTAATTAACAGAACAATATGGTATCACTTTTACTCCCTTCGTTCCGAATTACTTGTCTTAGATTTGTCTAGATACGAATGTATCTAGCACTAAAATGAGTCTAGATACATCCGTATCTAGACAAATCAAAGACAAGTAATTTAGAACGGAGGAAGTAGAATATTATGCCGGAGACAACAACTACAGGAAAAAAAATCTTTTCTTGCATATCAACAAGTAAATGATACCTCTCACAAAGCAAGGTTGAAGAAATGGGCAGTATGTTGGACAACACAATTGATAGATAACAATCCCAGCTTGGCACGTACATAAAACACACCAATTGTCCTTCTTACTCTCGCATAAATGTGGTAGGATGGTAAAAAAGAAATTCACCTGTCTGAAACTAGTTGATTAAGTAATGCAGTAGCAGGTCAATACAAATGATTCCGCAGATTAAGTCCAACATTGCGCCTGTCAAAAAATCAAGCTGATCCTCAACAACACAAACAGAATATTTTTATTGTTGTCATCTTCAAGATATCTATATATACTGCACCACAATATAAAAATAAGATACTAATTGAGATGTCTTATTCATTTGAGCCTCTGACAAATGGAAATCTACCTCCGTTTTTCTTTGTTAAAGAAAAAGAGCCGATTTTTCATTGTTTTTTTCTTCAGTTTTTTTACATTGTTTTTCATGTTTCTTTCTCCATTTTTTTTTCTTTTCTTTGTTTTTTTGGTTTTCTTTGTTTCCTTTCTCGTTTTCACTAGCTTTTCTTTATTTCCCTTCTTTTCATGTTTTTCTTCGGTTTTGTTTATTTTTTCTTGTCTGTTGTTAGTTTTTTTTATGTTTTCTCTCGGGTTTCCATTTTTATATACATTTTTCGTATATATAGTACATTTTCCTAATATACTTTTAAAATTTTCCAATTACAAGTTTAACATTATCTGAAAAAGAATACAAGTTTAATATTTATTGAATACACAATCAACATTTTTTCTACAAAGATTTACATGTTTCAAATACCGGATTAATATTTTTGGATACATGGTCTACATTTCTTCTATGAACATTTTACATTTTTTTCAAATCCATGATTAATATTTATCAAATACAAGTTTAACTTTTTTTAATACATGGTCAACATTTTTCTTATACACATTTAACATTTTTTCAAATGCTTTGTTAACATTGTTTCCATAAACATTTTTTTTTTCAAAGTTGATTAAAATTATCCAAGTAAAAGTTTAACAGACAAAAATGAGGCATTGGCCCCCCGCACACTGGGCTGGCCCATATGCTCGCGCGGCAGCGACACGCTTCAGCGACGCCTGAACATACTGTAAACCAGAGCACACCCGTCGCCCCGTTCTAGGCTATAACTTCTCTATTTTCTCTGTTACACAGTGTGGCCGTGCTGGTTCAAACTCACAACCTCAACATTCTAAGGATACAACAACAACCACTAGGATACTCACCCGGTCGTGCACATTATCTTTTTTCCTTTCCCTTTTATTTCTTTCTTCAGTTCGCGGGGTTTTTTTTTGGGTTCGCTGGTCATTTTTCTGTATGTTTTTATTTAGTTATTCTTTATTCTTTGTTTTTTCCTTTTTTGTTTTCTTAAATAAGCGGGTCTTGTTTTCAAATTTGTCAACTCTCTCTTTTCAAAACCGATGAACTTCTACTCAAATTTGTTAACTTTTTTTCAAATTTGATGAGACCTTTTTTTAAATCAATGAACCTTTTCAAATTCCATGACTTTTTAGTTATGTGAACTTATTTTCCAAAATAAATGAATGCTTTCCAAAATTGGTGAACTTTTTGCAAAAGCGATGAACTTTTTTTTTTTCAAAATTGATGATTTTTTTTCAAAACTGAATGAGTTTTTTTTTCAAAATCAATGAACTTTTTTTTAAAAAGTTATTTTAAAATTGGATAAACTTTTTAAAATTTTACTGAACTTATTTTCAAAATTGATGAACTTTTTTCAAAACAATGACCTTTTTTCTATATTGATTAACATTTTTCAATTAGATGAACATTTTCTAAAAATAGATGAACATTTATTTCAAAGTTGTTAACCTTTTTAAAATTGATGAACTTTTTTTTCAAAACTGATGAACCCTTTTCAAACTCACTATAGTTTTTCAAAATCGATGATATTTTCAAATTGACTATAATTTTAAAATTCTTGTACCTTTTTTCTCAAATTAGTGAACTTTTTTAAAATTTTAATAAATCTTTTTGAATATGCTAGTTTGATTCAAATAGCGCCGTTACAAATCCAAGCATGCGCACTACAAGTAGTCACTAGCACCGAGGTGATACATTGGTAGCCAACCAATTTCACAATTGTTGTGGTTTGAGTTGGATTCCCCGCAACAACTTCCTTTTTGGTGGGTTTTCGCATACATATGCACTAGCGTTCATGAGACGTCCCACTAGATGCTGCGTGTGAGCGCCAGTTCGCTTTCGTGACGTTTAAAGCGCGAAATATGAGGTCCCATACCTTGCAACAGGTCGGATGGTAGGAGCAACTAACGAAGGAGTGCTCCTTCGGGAGCCATGCCGGGGTCACCCTTTGGGGCGCTCCCTTCGGTTTTTTTTCGCATGCGTTTTTGGCATTTTTTTGTTTTTCATCTTTTCGGTTTTTCACTGGTCTTTTTAGCTTTTGGACATAAAAATACTTTTTTTGCTTTTACGAGAGGCATGACCGTGTCTCGTGCCTCTCATAAACGAAAAAACACACTTTTTTTCTTCCATGAGAGGCACGGTTATGCCTCTTGAAAACAGAAAAACATGATTTTTTTCCTTATATAAGAGGCATGGATTTGCTTTCGTAAGATGAACGAATTTGCTTCCGCGAGAGACACAATCGCGTCTCTCAGAAATGAAAAAAAACATGTTTTTTTTTGTCTTTTCGCGAGAGGCACGGCTGTGCCTCTTTCGGAAAGAAAAAAGAGTGCTCCTAGTTAGTTTTTTTGTGAAAAAATTTCGTTAAAACCTATTAACATGAAACCTAGTTTTGAATATTTGGACTGAGAAATTTAACGGTGAAAACGCTTTAAGATTTGGAGCATAGTTTAAGAGATATAATGTTTTGAATAAATTGATCTAAGGAAAAAAAGGAAAAACTCCCACAAGTAACATACATGTAGTGCGTCACTTGTAGTAACGCGCATATAGTGCGTCACTCGTTGAAACCTGAGGAGGCGAGAATCTCTTTTGCAAAGAGTCCTTCTTAATTTGTGATTTCGTCGAATGGTACCATTTTTTAAGCTGGGGCTTATGCTTTTTTAGGCATAGTTGGGGCGTATGTGCGTCCTCCGACGAAGCGGATTCCAACTGTTCGTCTTGCGAAAAAGAAAAAAGTGTACTCCTGGTTTGTATTTTTGTGAAAAAATATTCGTGAAAATCTATCAACACAAGATCTAGTTTTGAAGATTTGGACGTGAGAAATCCATCGGTGAAACGATTCAAGATTTGCACGCATAATTTAAGAAAGAATGTTTTGAATAAATGAATCTAAAAAAAGAAAAACTCAAATAGTACACATGTAGTGCATCATTTATCGTAACCTGAGAAGGTGGGAGACTGGGAGTGACCTTTGCAATGAGTGTTCCTTAATTTGCGATTTCGTCGGATTTTTTCCTTTGAGGGGTACGATCTTTTGAGTAGGGGCGTATGTACGTCCTCCGACGAAGGGATTCCACAGCCCCGTCGTCGCCCGCCTGGGCCTCGACATATGGCCCAATGAAGCCCAATCCCACACGAGAGGGAAAAGCGTCGGTCGGAGTCCTTCCCCACGGACCTCCTCGCGCGTCCCAAAATTGACATATGTTTTTATTTAGTTATTCTTTATTATTTTCTTTCCTTTTTTGTTTTCTTAAATAAGGGGGCCTTGTTTTTAAATTTGTCAACTCTCTCTTTTCAAAACCGATGAACTTCGATTCAAATTTGTTAACTTTTTTAAAATTTGATGAGACTTTTTCAAAATCAATGAACTTTTTAAAATTCCATGATTTTTTTAGTTATGTGAACTTATTTTCCAAAATAAATGAACTTTTTGCAAAAGTGATGAACATTTTTTTTCAAAATTTATGAGTTTTATTTCAAAATTGAATGAGTTTTTTTCCAAAATCGATGAACTTTTTTTAAAAAGTTATTTTCAAATTGGGTAAACTTTTTTCAATTTTACTGAACATATTTTGAAAATTGATGAACTTTTTTCAAAACCATGAACTGTTTTCTATATCGATTAACATTTTTCAATTGGACGATTTTTTTTTCAAAATGGATGAACTTTTTTTTTCAAAGTTGTTAACCTTTTTAAAATTGATGAACTTTTCTTCTCAATACTGATGAACCCTTTTCAAACTCACTATAGTTTTTTGAAATCGATTTTTTTTTCAAATTGACTATAATTTTTTAAATTCTTGTACTTTTTTTTCTCAAATTAGTGAAACTTTTTAAAATGTTAATAAACCTTTTTAAATATGCTAGTTTGATTCAAATAGCGCCGCTACAAATCCAAGCATGCACACTACAAGTAGTCACTAGCACTGAGGTACATTGGTAGCCAACCTATTTCACAATTGTTGTGGTGTGAGTTGGATTCCCCGCGACAACTTCTTTTTTGGTGGGTTTTCGCATACATATGCACTGAGCGTTCATGAGACGTCTCACTAGATGCTGCGTGTGAGCGCCAGTTCACTTCTGCGACGTTTAAAGCGCGGAATAGGAGGTCCCATGCCTTGCAACAGGTCGGATGGTAGGAGCAACTAACGAAGGAGTGCTCCTTCGGGAGCCACGCCAGGGTCACCCTTTGGGGCATTCCCTCCGTTTTTTCCGCATGCGTTTTGGGCTTTATATATATATATATATATACATATATATATATATATGTATGCATGTATGTATGTATGTATATATATGTTTTCCATCTCTTTGGTTTTCCACTGGTCTTTTTAGCTTTTGGACACAAAAATTTCTATATTTTGAACATAAAAATACTTTTTTTACTTCCGTGATAGGCACGTATTTGCTTCTGCGAGAGGCATGCTTTTTTCCTTTCACGAGAGACACGAGTGTGCCTCTTGAAAACAGAAAAACGTGATTTTTTTTCCTTCTATAAGAGGCACGGATTTGCTTTCGTAAGATACACGAAATTGCTTCCGCACGTGTCTATCAGAAATGAAAAAAAACATGTTTTTTTTGTCTTTTCGCGAGAGGCACGGCTATGCCTCTTTCGGATAGAAAAAAAAAGTGCTCCTAGTTAGGGTTTTTTGTGAAAAAAGTTCGTTAAAATCTATTAATATGGAACCTAGTTTTGAAGATTTGGAAGTGAGAAATTCAACGGTGAAAACGCTTTAAGATTTGGAGCATAGTTTAAGAGATATAATGTTTTAAATAAACTGATCTACGAAAAAAAGGAAAAACTCCCACAAGTAACGTACATGTAGTGCGTCACTTGTAGTAATGTGCATATGGTGCGTCACTCATCGAGACCTGAGGAGGCGAGAATCTCTTTTGCAAAGAGTTCTTCTTAATTTGTGATTTCGTCGAATGGTACCATTTTCTTAAGCTGGGGCTTATGTTTTTTTTTTTTGAGGCATAGTTGGGGCATATGTGCGTCCTCCGACGAAGCGGATTCCAAAGCCCTCGTCGCCCGCCTGGGCCTTGACATATGGCCCAATGAAGCCCAATCCCACACGAGAAGGAAAGCGTCGGTCGGAGTCCTTCTTCCCCACGGACCTCCTCGCGCGTCCCAAAATACCAGGAGAGCCCCCGCCGCCTCTTCGATTCCCCAATCCCCACTTCCCCGTCTCTTCCACGGACCCCCAAAAAATCCCAAATTGCCGGCGGAACCCTAGCTCTGGTGCTACTGCCACCTCCACCGGCGGAATCGGCGGCGGCTCCTTCCCGGCGCCACACCTCGGAGGTTGCGCTGCTCGGCCCGTCCCCGTCGCGTCCTTCCTCCGGCTACACCTTCAGGATTTCGCGCCGCTCTCGTCCGAGGGCTTTGCACCGTCCTCTTACCTCTGTGCACATGTATGATTTTGCCCTTGGTAGCAGTAGTCTCTGTTCTTGGCCCTTCTGTCGTTGGTGTAGGTATGCACCCCCGATGCTATTGCAGCTGATCTCCCTAAAAGAAGTTTGGTCCTTATGCAATGCAATTCATTGAGGGACACAAGTAGTCCCGCAGACCGGCTTCCGATCTCTATTGATTCTGATTCCTTCACCAAGTAGTACTATTAGTATTCTGCGCAATTAGTAATTACAGTATTTTAGATATCAATGGACCATCAAAACTTCAGAGAAAAATTCTTATAAGCTGCTAACTCTTCAATCCTTGCTAGATTGTCTGTCAGCTAATTAATTAGCTGATAACTTGTGATACATGTTCTTGTCATAGATAGATCGGATACATTAGCCATGGCTTCTGGCTATCAATAGAAGCACACAAAAGTTCTCTAAGCACATAACTGATAATATCCAAAATAATAACGTCATGTTAATGGCCGGCTATGTCTGAATACCATATTTAGTCCAAGTACTATTGCTTGTTTACCAGAGTGGCTTTTCTCCCTGGTAATATTTCCAATTCTTTGTTATTTAGATGATGCATGTTATAGTCTCAGGTTTATATTATTGTCCATTGTAGGTGTTATCCGTTCATGTGCAAAGCAGGACGATTACACCATCAACGGGTGTCGGACATGGACTCTTCCACCCTCCTTTGCCAGTGTTGTGTCATGCTCGAGCATGCCATCAACTTGTGCCGGACACGGACTCCACATGAAATCCCTCCTTTGCCACATAATAGGCATCGAGTGCTCTACGGAAGCATCCAATCTCGCTGTTCTACCAACTTCGCCGGAACACCGACCACCGGTGCTCCACCTGAGGTACGCTGGATCACATGCCAAGCTAAATGCGGCTCTGTTGTTTTAAATAAGACATGATTTTTAGCTTCCATCGTTAATACCTTGCCATGTACGGACAATCTTCAGAGTTTGCAAAGAAAAAAGTGAAACCTATAATGATGAGTGATGACTATGGTATTATATCCATCTAATTATCAGAATTAGATAGGCATGTAGTATAGAGAGGGACATATCAAGTTTACTATGAACTCAAACAGGACATGTTTGACAAACAACACATGATCAGGCTCTTTAATTGAGTAGTATTATTTAGGGAGCAAAGATGCACACCTGCCTTTCTTGTGCTTTGCTGGGAGTATATAATTTCATTCTGTTCACCTTGTGGGTTGGTGTGCTAGATTGCCACCCTAACATGTTGTCGATTATATCTAATCAGTATACACTATGTTTCTGTGTTGTTCTAATGGATTGAAATGAACATAAATCAACCAAGTATATTTACATGGCCTTATACTATGCTTTTCGGCTAGGTTGTTTTCAACTGGAGACAAATCAGTGTTATTGTCATGCATCGAAGAAGAGCTCGACCTTATTGCTAACATGTAAGCAGCTGTGTTGCCTTCCTAGTCCGATCATGGATTTTAAGCATACTACTAACAAAATGTTGGTGAGTGTGGCAGGTTTTAACTAATTCAGAACATGGCCAGTACTGAATCTACACTCTAAAATATGTCTATATACATCCGTACGTAGTCCTTATTGAAATCTCTAAAAAGACTTATATTTAGGAACAGAGGGAGTAGTTCTGTATTAGCAGATCTGTTAGAGTACGTAATGGGCCTAATGGGCCCGTTAGTCTTAGGGTTAATTAGAGATAAGAGTCGCTTGCTTAGGGGTCAAGTAAGCCTTGCTTGGAAGTCAAGTAAACCTCTCTATATAAAGAGAGGAGATGTATCAATCTAATCAAGCAAGAATTAAGAAGGAAATCCTTCCATCTTGCCCGGCCGTGGGCAAAAGGCCCCCGGCCGGCCTTCTTGCGCCCTCCTTCTAGCAGCGCCATAACAATTTGGTATCAGCTAGCTTCGTTCGATCATGTCTTCGCCGCCGCCCTCCTCAACACTTCCGCCGCCGATCGCCACGTCGCCCCCTGTCCTCACACCGGAGGAGATGACCGGGGTGCTGCGAGCCCTAACCCTGGCGGTCCAGGACATCCAGCTCTACTTGATCGGATCCTACGGGCCGCCGCCGGCCGCCGTCATGGCTGCCGTGGCAGCTGCCGGCCCTGGCGGCCTCCGCCGCGTTTGCCGGGTCGCTGCAGCCCCAGCTGCAGTTTCCGCCGCCACCCGCCACCACCGGGCCGCCCTTGCTGCCATGGCAGCCGCCACTTTTGCCGGACTCCGCCGTGGTCGCCGGCCAGCTGCAGCAGCAGCCCTGGCTGTCGAGGCAGCCGCCGCTCTTGGCGGCCTCCGCCACACCCTTCGGCCCGTTGCAGCCGCCAGCACCTACTGAACTTACATCTGGATCATATTCAAGATCTTATGTTGAGCAAATAGTACAGCGAGGGGATAATAGACCTTCTGGGAGCAAGCAGGCATTGGAGATGCTGCAACATGCACAGCAAAAGCATGGTTATGGATCCAACGCCTACTTGAGCGAGGATGGGTCATACTCTCAGGCTCAGGACAACTATGCTCCCTCGTACCAAAGGCCCCTGATTTCCACGCCGAGGAGCCGAGGCCGCTGGCATACAACAGCGGCGTTGTGGAAAGGCCGCCGCCGCCTCAGCACCAGTGGGTGCCCCCTCAGCCTCCAGGTGTTGCCATGCCAGAAGCGGCGGCCGCCATTCGTCAACAGAAGTCCCTTACGAAGCAACCGTCCAGCGACATGTCCGAGGCGACGGTGAGGCTGCCGGCTGCTGCGCGCGGCCTCCTTGCGCAGCCCTCCTCAACACTGCATGGTTTGCAGCTGCCGCTCCTCCAAGTTGCCCTTCGCTGTGCGACAGACCTCGATCTCGGCCGCTGCGTCGGGGATCTTGGGCATGCGGTTTCCCCCATAAACGGGCATGCTGTTTTCCTCGCGGGCAGTGACCTCAAAGTCTGCGACATCGGCGGTTGGGGGAGCGCACCCCTCCTCGACAGGAGCGGACCGCGTAACACCGCTGCATTCCGCCGCCGGCCGCCGCGAGGGCGCCTCCACTGGTCGCTCTTGCAACCACTTCCAGGTGGCCATACACATGCACTGCTTTCGTCCAGATGGTGTCCATGGGATCCAGGTGGCTGTACACGTGCACGTTCGATGTGTGGAGGGTGTTCACTTTTTTGTTAAGGAGTCCAAAATAAAGCGTCCCAGTCCATTTCAGGCTGAGAGTAATAAAACAAGCCGAGATGTAAAAGGCTTGTTTTTAGGTGTTAGGTTTGGGTTGCGTCGAGTCATGGTTATAAGTTGGTTAGGCTGCAGCTTGAGGACAAGCTGCATGTCCAGGTGGGGTGTAGTGTTATACGTAATGGGCCTAATGGGCCCGTTAGTCTTAGGGTTAGTTAGAGATAAGAGTCGCTTGCTTAGGGGTCAAGTAAGCCTTGCTTGGAAGTCAAGTAAACCTCTCTATATAAAGAGAGGAGATGTATCAATCTAATCAAGCAAGAATTAAGAAGGAAATCCTTCCATCTTGCCCGGCCGTGGGCAAAAGGCCCCCGGCCGGCCTTCTTGCGCCCTCCTTCTAGCAGCGCCATAACAAGATCCCTCTATGGGTTCTGCAGTTGTATTGCTGATAGGTGTGTGGCTGGATGATTTTGATAGATGATGTATTTGTGGGTCTGGCGCTCATTATAATTGTGTGCTGGTAACAAGGATAAATGAGAAATTCTCCTGAGTTGCGTTTAATGTGAATGACCCTACTCAGCATGAGCTTAACAGTTAGTGTTCTTGTGGTACTTACCTTGCTTGCCATATGTTTTTTTTGAACGGTCACCGCAGGGGGGGGGGCTCTTTGTTAAATGTACAAGGTATGCTCGCTGTGATATGTCTTAGCACTTCGATAAGCTGACACAAGGTATCCTGATTGTAGTTATATTAATTCAGTTTAACAACAATGGTAGATAGTGTCAAAATTCCATTGTTGTATATAGCATCAGGATTTTTACAAGAACTTAACATCTCTTTTCTCAACCAGAATTTCAAATCATAGACGATGGGTGTTGAACTACTAGAATATTTATGTCCTCGTTGCAAAGCATAGGCATATGTGCTAGTTTATTCCAAAGAGAATCATGTTTTTTTAAGGAGGGAGGCTAGCTTCTATAGACTTGCATATGTTTGTAACGTTTCCCTTTGCTACCTTGTCAAAGTGCAAATTTCCAGTTTTTGTGTGTGCCAATCCATTTATAAGCTGTTGTATGCTACAATTTCGAACAAACTATGACAAATGTTGTGGTAATGAATCCTTGTGATTATTTATTGATTTTTTTGCCCTTTCCTCCATCGCTCAGTTCAAAGGTTGGCAGATGTATGTAGGTTTTATTGCAGACCATGCTGTAGAGTCGCACAAACCGCAAGTGCTGCTTTTGCTTTGTGACATTTTCAGATCCGCAGGTAGTTCAAGTATAACTTGCTCATGTGGTTAGGCCATATACCCAATAGATATTCAAATCTTCTATGTGTTGCATGGTAAATGCATTGTCAAGCACCATCATGGTGGTTGCACAGTGTCTAGTTACAATTCTCTGAAGGTCATTAGTAAAACAGGAAGTCTAACTCCCTTTTCCCCTCATTTCCTACAGATAGATCCGCTGATGGATTTAAGTTTTCATTCACCAACTACTCAATTCCTCGGAGATGAGGATCGTTCTGTAGCTCATGTGAGTTCACTCTATAAGCACGATACAACATGCATGCATATTTGTTTGACACCTTATCATTAATATATTCCTTTTGAAATCGCAAACTAGCTATTTATTAAGTTTTTGTCAAAGTTCGGAAGATTTTTGTATTTTCCATCATGTGATGCACTGGTTGGGATAGATATTGCTTTCTGGAGGATGGTGATAAGTTTAAGGTACACCCTCGTGTTTACGTATGATGTTATAGAGTATAGACATGGGCCAGGCGGACGCGGCTCCTCTACCGTGCCTCTTAGCACGGCACAGGTGCCGTGCCTTCTGCGTACGCGTGCAGACGCACTCACATGGGCCAGAATATGAGAATTCCCAAAAGCTAATCTGCCCAGCCCATTCATTAGATGTATCATATGTCTCAACTGATTAACTTTCTTTTTTGCAGGAACTGATTAACTATATTTGTCTAAAAAACTGATTAACTATACCCCGCTCAAAAAAGAACTGATCAACTATGAACCCCTAAAAAATTAATTAGCTATAGAAAAAGCATTAACTAGTATAATTAATACATGACCAACACTGTCAAATGAAAATGAACTTATATAAGAATTTTTTTTTGCTAAATAGTATTGGTCATATTTTACGCTGACCGGATTTAAATCAATTTGATTGGTACTTTTTTTGTCTTTATTCCATAGTACATGTAACTAGCACATTCGTCGACTACACACAACTATAGTTATATGCCAATCGATCGTGCGCAACTGCAGTGGTACGTCCGTGCAAGGATGTAAGCGGATGATGTCCGTAAGTTCGTGATGGTCCACCACGTGACACATGTGATAAGCAATCCAAACAATTTCAAAAGTTTGTGACGGTCCACGAACAAAAATATAATTAAACTAACATAATTATTAAAGTAATGAACATTGGTGCAGTTTTTGCTTTGTGGACATTCGGATGACGTCTGCTTCCATCGCTAGTGCACATGCATAGGTCCTAGTCCCTCCGTAAAGAAATATAAGAGTGTTTAAATCACTAAATTTTCTTATATTTCTTTACGGAAGGTGTACTTAACTACCGTTAAAGATTGCTACACTGAATCAAAGCATGCACCAAGCCGTCGCTGAGGATGGCCACCCTGGATCCCTTTGGTCGGCGACCGCTTCACCAATGTCGCCGTCGAGCACCGCCGCCCTAGATCCCTCCGTTCGTCGTCATCGTTGCCTGACCCGCTATCGGAGTTGTCGGAGTCGGGTTTGGGGCGCCGGAAGGTGGTGGCGTCGCGGCAGGGCTTCTCGGCGGCCGCCTGACCAGTCGTTGGAGCACGGCTTAAATAACCGTGACCAGGCCATGCGAAGGGTCGGTCACCCGCTTCAATGCGGTGCAGCAGTCGGAGTTGGTTCCTTGGGAACCTGCCTCCGCATTGAAGCGGCGGCTGCTGATCAGAAGCGGGCTTGGGATCGGTCGGAGTTGGTTCATTTTACAGTGTTGGTCATGTATTAATTGTACTAGTTAATTACCTTTTTATAGTTAATTAGTTTTTTAGGGGTTTATAGTTGATCAGTTTTTTTCGAGCGGGATATAGTTACGTGTGATACATCTCATCTCATGGATGGGCTGGGCAGATTAGCTTTTGGTAATTATGTTGGCCCATGTGAGTACGTCTGCAGGCGTACGCAGGAGGCACGACACCCCTGCCGTGCTAAGAGGCACGGTAGAGGATCCGCGTCCGGGCCAGGCATCTAGTCAAACCTACATAGGATTTCTAAAATGATATAATTACTGTTACATGTCAACCGACATCAAAAGAATCCACAAAACGTGGACTACCAGTGTAGTGAAGAGGATGAGGGGGAATCATCGGGGAAGCCTTAGGGGACGAGTGGGGCGAGGTAGCCCGAGGTAACAAACAAGGTGGTGAAGCGACATGTGATGATGGCATTGGGTATACAACAATAGTACGGGAAGACACGGTGGGATGGGTGGATGAGGGCAAATACATGAGTGATAGGTGTATTGAGGAAAGAAATATCGTTAATGTTGGAGGCCAAAGGAGACGATGGACCTGAATAGAAAGGAGACAATGGGTCAAATTAGTATTTGAAGGCCGGTGTTAAAGTTTGCCAAAAAAGGGGATTATCATTTGGGCTTGATAGAGTATGAATATATCTCACTTGGTCCTGTTTGCATCAAAAGCGTGTCCCACTTTGGAGAAGAATACACCAACCATTTTGGTAGTGGGCCTAACTCTTCTCAACAATACTGTTTAGGCCTCATTCCCCTAATACGCTAGTCATTGTCTCCTTTCCCGTATTTTTGTTAATCTCACTCACAAACACTTCATGATTTGAGTGAGGGAATGCTAGCTGCCATGGCGGCATTGTCCCCTCCATGAGATTGAAGGCTCTAGCAACATCGTGTGAGAGGCATGAAGGCTCTGGCGACATCGTGGGAGAGGCATCAACGCTAGTGAGTTTGCCACGACGGCAGCCGCGGAGCATATAGTGGAGGGTAGAGGTGCACTTGGACACGGGGCATTGTAGTTTGTTTCTTCTTTCGGGCGAGTGGCAGCTAGATAGACAAGACTCCTGATAAGATAAACGGTGTTAGATCAGACAAAGTGTCACCATCAACAGGAGTCGTAGCAGTGCGCTCATCATTAAGAGCGGCACGAGCAAGATCTTGGATTACTTTTCTTGAGCAAAAAGACCTCAATCCCAAGAAAGTAGCGAAGTGGGCCAAGATTAGACATAAGAAACTGCTCACAAAGATGTGCCTTCACAAAACCAACGGTAGCCATCACAGTGGTAAAACACTCAAAACCAGGCGCTAGGGCTTGCTTAACGCCATAGAGAGCGACGAAGAAGACATACCATGTCGCCAGGAACAGAATACCCAAGTGGTGGTTGCATATAAACCTTCTCACATAGCTCATTGTTAAGAAAGCCATTCTTAGCATCAAGCTGAGAGACTACATAATTCTCATACTTATCCAATTATTGCAAATCCAACATAATCAGAGAGGCAAAGGAGATGGACCCAGACATCAGAGAGAACAAGGTCCATCTCCTTTGCCATTCTTAGCCATTCTTAGCCATCACGTCATTTTGAGCATGAGCACCAAGAAAAGAGATCTGAGCAACAACTCCCTGCTCAGCAAGGACTCCATGCAAGAGCTTGGAGATATACTCTTTAATAGAGTCATCGCATAACACAATAAGGGTAGAGAACTAAATGTGAACTGTGGCAGCAAAACGCTTATATATTAAGACCTCACTACGAGAAGAAATAAAATATATCCAGGTGTCTAGAGAGAAATCATCTTTAAAGATAATATACTAGCGATGACCTACTTTTGAGGCAAAGGAGATGGACCCAGACATTAGAGAGAACAAGGTCGAAACGACGATGAGACATAGTCTCGCTATGAGTATAAGGTAATTGGACCTGTTTACCAAGCCGACAACCCTGACAGTCTAAAGACATCACCGGAGACGGAACCAAGAGGACCACGTCGAACTAAGGATGAGAGACGAGGGCCACACAAGTGACTCAAGGAGATGATGCCACTTCTGAAAATAACTTGTAAACAAGGCAATAGAGGCGGAGAGACTGGCTGTAGTGGCAGCGGATGGACTTGATCCAGCATCCCACGTGCCTGTGCACTCTTCGTTCCCCGCTGATTTGGGTTGGTGTCCTTGTCCTGTTTGCGGATTTTGTGTCACGCACTTGATTAAGCATTCCACGTTCTCCTACAGTGTGCCCTTGGCCTTGGCGATAGGTAGCGCCGTGTTCTCGGGCGTGTCTCGTGCATAAAATCCAGGTATGCGCCGATTGTCCTAGCTCTTGCTCGCCATTGGTGGTGCTCGAGCGTGCGGTTATGGTGTCGCCCATAAAGGGAACACGGGATGTGGGATCGAGACAACACACATAGCAATCCGCCACCAGGCAAAGGATGCCCATCCGGACTTATAGGGAGTGGAGGTGGACACAAGGTGGATGAGTGTGCTCATCAGTAAGAGCAACACGAGCAATAAGTCCTGGATATGCTTCTCTGAGGAAATAAAGAAGCCATTAGAGGTAGAAGAAACCTCAATCGCAAGTAATGACAAGGACTAAGATCAGAGATAACAAACTCATTATGACGAGCCTTCACAAAGGCAATGTACTTGTGAGTCGTCGCCAGTTGAGACATACCGGCGGTGAACAGAAGCCACGACGAAAAGTCTGCGAAGAGTGGTCATGTTGGCAATTATAGGAGCAAATGTCTCAGCATAGTCATGACCATGTTGTCACCACTAGATGAGCTTTGTAACACTCAAGAGAACCATCAGTCTTAACCTTTTAGATCCACTTAGAAGTGATGAGACGAGCACGAGGAAGAGAAATGAGATCCCACGCGCCGATGTGGTCAAGAGCATCAATCAAGCTTCGACGCCACCACATGCTGCTATTCAAGATGAACAACGTTAGGATATGAAGTCGTCTCAAGAATAGCAATGCCAACGCTTGGAAGACCACAAGTAGGAAGCGTACGAGGACGCAAGCCATAAGTAGGCTGAGATAGGGAAGATGGCACATTAGTAGACACACCCACAACATGCGGACGACGTGTATAAAAGTGAGGAAAAGATAGCAGAGTACGAGCAGGAATTATCGAGACAAATCTCAAGTCATGGTGACAAGGAAGCTACCAGTGATGAAGGTGTATGATAAGCGATGTGAGGAAATCATAGGAGATTATGCTGGATCTGCAATAGTCAAAGAAGCAGGAGGAGTACGATGAATGGATAACGGCTCAACAAGAGTGATAGGAGTGTCGGCAAAGTGAGGAAAGAGATATCCTCCAATAAAGAAGTTGATGAAAATGAGCACGTGTAGAAGGGATGTGACTCATCAAAAGTCACATCCCAAGAAATAGGCATCCAACAACCAATATGATCCCAACAACGATATCCCGTATGCTCATCACTGTATCCTATGAGGACACACTCAACAGACAGGCAGTCAGTTTGGTGCCTTAACAAGCGGCAAGAAGGACATAGCAAACACAACCAAACAATTGAAGCACCGAATAATCAAGAAACAATCAAAGAGACGCTTGAATGGAACACCACCTTGTAGAGCAGTGGATGGTTGAAGGTTAATGAGATAGATGGATATACTTCTCCCAGGAAATAAAGAAACCATTAGATGTAGAAAGAAACCTCAATCTCTAAAAAGTTAATATAATTGTGATGACCTACTTTTGAGGCAAAGGAGATGGACCCAGACATCAGAGAGAACAAGGTCGAAACGACGCTGAGACATAGTCTCGCTATGAGCATAAGGTAATTGGACCTGTTTACCAAGCCGACAACCCTGACAATCCAAAGACATCATCGGAGACGGATCCAAGAGGACCACGTCGAACTAAGGATGAGAGACGAGGGCCACACAAGTGAGTCAAGGAGATGATGCCACATCTGAAAATAACTTGTAAACAAGGCAATAAAGGCAGAGAGACTGGCGGTAGTGGCAGCAGATGGACTTGATCCAGCATCCCACGTGCCTGTGCACTCTTCGTTCCCCGCTGATTCGGGTTGGTGTCCTTGTCCTGTTTGCGGATTTTGTGTCACGCATTTGATTAAGCATCCCACGTTCTCCTACAGTGTGCCCGTGGCCTTGACGATAGGTAGCGCCGTGTTCTCGGGTGTGTCTCGTGCATAAAATCCAGGTGTGCGCTGATTGTCCGGGCTCTTGCTCGCCATTGGTGGTGCTCGAGCGTGCGGTTATGGTGTCGCCCATAAAGGGAACACGGGATGTGGGATCGAGACAACACACATAGCAATCCGCCACCAGGCAAAGGAGCCCATCCGGACTTACAGGGAGCGGAGGTGGACACAAGGTGGATGAGTGTGCTCATCAGTAAGAGCAGCACGAGCAATAAGATCCTGGATATGCTTCTCTTAGGAAATAAAGAAGCCATTAGAGGTAGAAGAAACCTTAATCGCAAGTAGTGATGAGGACTAAGATCAGAGATATGAAACTCATTATGACGAGCCTTCACAAAGGCAATGTACTTGTGATTCGTCGCCAGTGATGATTCACATATAAAAGAAGTGTTCGACCATGAGTTGAATGGTGGACAGGAAGTGCAGGATCATGAGAACTCACCGAAAAAACCAGCCGCAGTTAGCACTAAGATGAAGTGCTCAAACCAGGCAGGAGGGGTTTACTCAAGACCATATAAAGAGCGATCAAGAGGACAAACAGTGCCATCCGGAAGAGAATACTCATGTAGTGGCTACATGTAGGCATTCTTACATCAAGTTGAGACATACCGGTGGCAAACAGAAGCCACGACGAGAAGTCTGCGAAGAGTGGCCATGTTGGCCATTATAGGAGCCAATGTCTCATCATAGTCATGACCATGTTCTCACCACTAGATGAGCTTTGTAACACTCAAGAGAACCATCAGTCTTAACCTTTTAGATCCACTTAGAAGTGATGAGATGTGCACGAGGAAGAGAAATGAGATCCCACGTGCCAATGTGGTCAAGAGCATCAATCAAGCTTCGACGCCATCACATGCAGCTATTCATGATGAACAACGTCAGGATAAGAAGTCGTCTCAAGAATAGCAGCGCCAACGGTTGGAAGACCACAAGTAGGAAGCGGATGAGGCCGCAAGCCATAAGTAGGCTGAGACAGGGAAGAAGTCACATTAGTAGACACACCCACAACACGGGGATGACATGTATAAAAGTGAGGAAAAGATAGCAGAGTACGAGCAGGAATCATCGGGACAATCTTAAGTCATGGTGACAAGGAAGCTAGCAGTGATGAAGGTCTGTGATAATCGAGGTGAGGAAATCATAGGAGATGATGTTAGATCTACAATACTCGAAGGAGCAGGAGGACTACGATGAATGAATAACGGCTCAATAGGAATGATAGGAGTGTCGGGAAAGTGAGGAGAGAGATATCCTCCAATAAAGAAGTTGATGAAAATGAGCACGGGTAGAAGGGGTGAGACTCAACAAAAGTCACATCCCTAGAAATAGGCATCCAACAACCAACATGTTCCCTAACGATATCTTGTATGCTCATCGTTGTATCCTATGAAGACACACTCAATAGATTGGCAGTCAGTTTGGTGCCTTCACGAGGGGCAAGAAGGACATAACATAGCCAAACAATTGAAGCGCCAAATAATCAAGAAACAGTTAGACAGACGCTTGAAAGGAACACCACCCTATCGAGCGGCGGATGGCTAAAGGTTGATGAGATAGATGGAAGTGCTGACAGACTCGGCCCGAAAGTGCGGCGGAAGAGAGGTGACGACCATCAACACATGAGCCTTCTCAAGGTGACGATGTTTGCGACGCCATTTTGAGCATGAGCAGTTGAGCACCAAGAGAAGAGATTTGAGCAACAACACCCTGCTCAACAAGGACTCCACGCAAGAGCTTGGAGATATACTCTTTAGTAGAGTCATCGCATAACACAATAAGCGTAGAGAACTGAATGTGAACCGTGGCAGCAAAACGCTTATATATAGATAAGACCTCACCATGAGAAGAAATAAAATATATCCAGGTGTGTGGAGAGAAATCATCTATAAAGGTAATATACTGGCGATGAACTAGTTTTGAGGCAAAGGAGATGGACCCAGACATCAGAGAGAACAAGGTCGAAACGACGCTGAGACATAGTCTCGCTATGAGTATAAGGTAATTGGACCTGTTTACCAAGCCGACAACCCTGACAGTCTAAAGACATCATCGGAGACGGATCCAAGAGGACCACGTCGAACTAAGGGTGAGAGACGAGGGCCACACAAGTGAGTCAAGGAGATGAAGCAACATTTGAAAATAACTTGTAAACAAGGCAATAGAGGCGGAGAGACTGGCTGTAGTGGCAGCGGATGGACTTGATCCAGCATCCCACGTGCCTGTGCACTCTTCGTTCCCCGCTGATTCGGGTTGGTGTCCTTGTCCTGTTTGTGGATTTTGTGTCACGCACTTGATTAAGCATCCCACGTTCTCCTACAGTGTGCCCTTGGCCTTGGCGATAGGTAGCGCCGTGTTCTCGGGCGTGTCCCATGCATAAAATCCAGGTATGCGCCGATTGTCGGAGCTCTTGCTCGCCATTGGTGGTGCTCGAGCGTGCGGTTATGGTGTCGCCCATAAAGGGAACACGGGATGTGGGATCGAGACACCACACATGGCAATCCGCCACCGGGCAAAGGATGCCCATCCGGACTTACAGGGAGCAGAGGTGGACACAAGGTGGATGAGTGTGCTCATCAGTAAGAGCAGCACGAGCAATAAGATCCTGAATATGCTTCTCTTAGGAAATAAAGAAGCCATTAGTGTAGAAGAAACCTCAATTGCAAGTAGTGACGAGGACCAAGATCAGAGATAAGAAACTCATTATGACGAGCCTTCACAAAGGCAATGTACTTGTGAGTCGTCGCCAGTTGAGACATATCGGCGGCGAACAGAAGCCACGATGAAAAGTCTGCGAAGAGTGGTCATGTTGGCCATTATAGGAGCAAATGTCTCATCATTGTCATGACCATGTTGTCACCACTAGATGAGCTTTGTAACACTCAAGAGAACCATTAGTCTTAACCTTTTAGATCCACTTAGAAGTGATGAGACAAGCACGATGAAGAGAAATGAGATCCCACACGCCGATGTGGTCAAGAGCATCAATCAAGCTTCGACGCCATCACATGCTGCTATTCACGATGAACAACGTTAGGATAAGAAGTCGTCTCAAGAATAGCAGCTTCAACGCTTGGAAGACCACAAGTAGGAAGCAGACGAGGACGCAAGCCATAAGTAGGCTGAGACAGGGAAGATGTCACATTAGTAGACACACCCACAACACGCGGATGACCTGTATAAAAGTGAGGAAAATATAGCAGAGTACGAGCAGGAATCATCGAGACAATCTTAAGTCATGGTGACAAGGAAGCTAGCAGTGATGAAGGTTTGTGATAAGCGATGTGAGGAAATCATATGAGATTATGTTGGATCTGCAACAGTCAAAGAAGCAGGAGGAGTACGATGAATGGATAACGGCTCAACAGGAGTGATAAGAGTGTCGGGAAAGTAAGGAAAGAGATATCCTCCATAAAGAAGTTGATGAAAATGGGCACGTGTAGATCCAACAACAAATATGATCCCAACAACGATATCCCGTATGCTCATCACTGTATCCTATGAGGACATACTCAACAGACTGGCAGTCAGTTTGGTGCCTTAACAAGGGGCAAGAAGGACATAGGAAACACAACCAAACAATTGAAGCACCGAATAATCAAGAAACGATCAAAGAGACGCTTGAATGGAACACCACCTTGCGGAGCAGTGGATGGCTGAAGGTTTATGAGATAGATGGATATACTTCTCCCAGGAAATAAAGAAACCATTAGATGTAGAAAGAAACCTCAATCTCTAGGAAGTAGTGAAGCGGACCAAGATCGGTCATAAGAAACTCACTATGACAAGCCTTCACAAAGGCAATGAAATTAAGAGTCGTCGCTAGTGATGATCGACATATAGAAGTGTTCGACCACAAGTTTTTTGGTAGACTGAAAATGCAGGAACATGAGCATGAGTACCTGGACAAGAGACTGCGCGAGTGGGCCTTGCTTAGCAAGGAATCCGCGTAGCAAATTAGAGATATACTCACGAGCTGAATTTGCATGGAAGCTACAGATAGGAGTGGAGAAAATTGGGTATGAACCCCAGCGGGAAACTTCTTATAGATTGATAAGTCCTCACTATAAGGCAGAAAATATGTCCATGCGCATTGAGAGAAATCGTCTATAAAGGTATAGTGGAGATGGCCTCCTTTCGAAGCAAAGGGAGTTGTATCTCAAATATCAGAGCGAACGAGATTGAAAGGACGTCGAGACACAATATCGCTATGAGGATAAACTAACCAAACCTATTTACCAAGTTGACAAACCTGATGGTCTAAAGAGACACCGCCAATCTAAAGACACACTGCCAAAGATAGATCCAAGAAGACCACGTCGAACTAAGGATGGGTGACGAGAGCCACACAAGTGAACAAAACGATGACGCCTCCGAGAGCCGGTAGATGAGGTGAAGTGGAGAGATTGGCGGCGATGGCAGCAGAGGGAAGGTGAAGCCAGTGAAGCTCCTCAAGGCCTTGGGAGTCACAATTCTGAGGGCCAACAAGTAAAGTACTTGTGTGATGACCCTAATCCTAACACGCTTGGCTTCGAGCCCCCGTGACAACGTTTTCACTTCTTTCCCACTCCAAACCCTATTCAACGCTTAAGGCGCCACTTTCTATTGTTTTGGTAGACAAAGCGCACATCCCATTTGACCTTGGGCCTTTGCCAGTTTACTTTTTCGCACCGCACACTCGTATTTTTCTTCTGTCTTTCTTGTCTGGTTTTTGTGCTTTTTTTACATCTGTTTTTTGCCTGGTTTTCTATTTGGTCCTTTTTGGTTTTCTTTTTATCTTTTATTTTTGTTTTTCCTCTTAATTTTCATTTTTCCTTCTTCAAACTTGTGAACTTTTTTTTTGAGTTTGTGACCTTCGTATTCATGATATTTCAAGCTAATGAACTTTTTTCAAGTCCATTTTTCAGTTTCTCAAACTTCTTCCCATATTTGTGTTTCGAGTCCATGAACATTCTCCAAATTCTTCTTCCCAAATTCGTGTTTTGAGTTCTTTTTCAAATTTGTGAACATTTTTTAAATTATTAAACTTTTTCCAAATTTGTGAATATTTTAAAATTTTGTATACTTTTTCCACATTCACGAACCTCTTCCCGAATTTGTGCGTGAACTTTTTTCGAGTTCCTGAACTTATTTTTCAAATATGTGATTTTTATTCCAATTTGTGAACATTTTTCACCTCTCTTCCATGGCGGCGCTCGAGCATTTGGCTATTGCGGCGCCCATCAGGGAACCCATCAAGGGAACACAAACGTGGTACCGAGGCATGGCATAGAGCAACCCGCAACCAGGCAAAGGATGCTAGCGGAGAGTGCATGGGAGGTGTGGAGGAAGAGGGCATTAGGAGGAGAAAGACATTCTTGACATAAAGTTGAGAGATAGACTAGCGACGAACAGAAGCCACAACGATAGACTAGTGTGGGAAGAGTGGTCATGTGGGCCAAGCCATAGGACACAATACGAGCTTTGTAATGCTCAAGAGAACCATCAGTCTTAACCTTGTAGACCCACTTACAAGTGATGGGACGAGCACAAGATGGAAGGGAAATTACATCCCATGTGATGGTGCGCTCAAGAGTGGTAATCTCTTTTGCCATCACATGTTGCCGTTCAAAATGAACAATATCGCCATGATAAGAAGTCTTCTTGAGAAGAGGGGCGCCAGAATAACCATATTGGTCAATGGGCGGAAGGGGGTGAGTGTGAAGCCATAAGCAGGTTGAGCTAATTAGATGAAAATGGCACACCAGCAGCATCCACAACATACACACGATCATTGTAGTAAAAGAGGACGAGGAGGAATCATTGGGGAATCCTCATAGGACGAGCGAGGTGAGGTAGCCTCAGGCAATGAACAAGGTGGTGAAGCCACAAGTGATGATAGCATGGGTCCACAACAGTAGTATGGGAAGAAACAATGGGATGGTGGACGAGGGCAATACATGAGTGGTAGGTGTATCGGGGAAATTGAGTAAAGAAATATCTTCAATGGGGAGGCAAAGGAGAGGATGGACGAGGATAGAAGGACGAGGCTCATCAAAAGTCACATATCAAGAAATGCATATCCGACTATCGATAGCCCTTGTGCTCATCACTGTAACCGATAAGACACATTCAACAGGCTGAGTACTCAGTTTGGTGCGCTCACGTGGTTCAAGAAGAACGTAGCAAATGCAACGAAACAAGTGATAAATGTCTAGGCGAAGATATCGTAGAACACAAAGGAGGTGACTATGGGTCGAAGCGGGAGCGTAGAAAAACTGACTTAGAATTTGATGGGTTATGAAATGTCTGGACAAGTGACATCTACTAATAGACAAGACCCTCAACAAGATGACATTAGTGCGTTAGATGAGACAAGGCCAAACCGTTAGAAGTACAGAGGTGGACACTGAGGTCCATAGGAGTCAATAGTGCAAGGCCAAACCGTTAGAAGTACAAAGGTGAACATTGAGGTCCATAGGAGTCAATAGTGCACTCATCAGCAAGAGCAGCATAAGCAAGAAGATCTTGGATATACCTCTCTTGGGAAATAAAGAGCCTCAGAGGTGGAAGAAACCTCAATCTCATGGAAGTAGCAAAGTGGACCAAGATCAGGCATAAGAAACTACTGGGTAATACGAGCCTCCACAAAGGCAATGTACTCAGAGTCGTCACAAGTGATGATCATGTCATCAACTTATAGGAGAAAATTCTGACAATGAGCGAAAACGTGGATATAAATTGCAGACCATGAGCACTCGCCAAAACCGATCGCAGTCATGCCATCAAGAAGGGGATACCTAGGTGGAGGCTACATGTAGAGCGTGTCATGCAACTCACCCTTAAGAAAGGCATTTTTGAGAGCAGTTGAGAGACAAACTAGTGGTGAATAGAAGCCACAACGAGAAGTGTACGAAGAGTGGTCATCTGGGGCATAGGAGCAAATGTGTCATCACCATTTTCCTGCCTAAAGCCACGGACCACACTACGAGCTTTGTAATGTTCAAGAGAACCATCAAGGTCCTAACCTTGCAAACCCACTTACAAGTGATGGGATGAGTACGATGAGGAAGGGAATTGTGTTACCACGAGTCGGTGCGCTCAAGGGTCGCAATCTATGCCATCGCATGTTGCCACTCAGGATGAGCAACAATGTCACGATAAGAAGTCGTCTCGAGAAGAGCGGCACCAGAACAACGTCAAAAAAATTTGGGGTGGGATTTTCGAATTGGGACGAAAACACACAAAATTAGGCTAGAAACGGAGGGGGAGGACTCCAAATTCGTCATCAACATGGCTTATGATACCATATGATATGGGCTAGACCCGGTTTCAGCCGATCTTTCATGATTGGAGCGGATTCCCGCGAAGAACACGATGAACACGAGGAAGAATGGAGGAGGGGAAACACTCAAGAACAAGTCTAATCACACATCCACTAGACTAACAAACACATAGTTCCACAAGGTACATGAACAACAAAGGGAAAGATACAAGGTAGAGTTCATCCCAAATCCAAAGGAGATGGGGTCTTGGTATGATCTAGGTAGATCCTTCCCACAAGTGGGGTCTTGAATCCCTCGGGATCTTCTCACATGCTCACATGGAGGTCTTGTAACTCCATGGGAGTGGTCTCTCTCTCTCAAGAGAAGAGTAGGTAGGAGCAAAGCTCAACTAAGATGAGCTATCATATTTGCTAACCTTAGAAAGGAGGTGGAGGTGGTCTATTTATAGTCTAAGCCACGAAAGGGTAAGTGGGAGAGGGGTACAAGGCCAAAGGCCCGGCTGCGCACAGGCAGTGTTGGAGTCGTCCGGTCGTCCGGAGGGCGTCGGACTTTCGATGTTTCTTCTCTGGACAGGCGTCGCCAGATTTCCGGTAGCGTCCGGTCGTCTGGTGGCTGTAGTGTGTCGGACATCCGGTGTCTCGTCGGTCGTTCGGCCGCTGTAGTGTGCATTGGTTGCGGTTCTTCTGGCTGGCCTGGGCGTGGTCGCGTCGGACGTCCGTGGATCATCGGACATCCGGTGGCTGTAGCTTTATTGCAGCTCCGTCTTCTTCCGTCTTCGCTTCCAAGCTTCCCTCGCGGATGGTGTAGGTGTTCCTTGGCGCTTGCGCTCCTCGTCGTCGTCAGTGAAGCTCCGGCAATACCTATGCATGCACACGAGAGGAATGTCAAGTAGTATACCATTCTCTAAGGGGTCAAGTGAACACGTGTAAAGGAGATGATTCACCTTTATGTATGTGAAGTAGAGGTCGCACGTGTCACTTGCCAAATGGACTCTTGACATGGTGATGTCCGTAAGATGCTCCGCATCACCAAGGCTCTTACTTCATTTTCTTCCTGTAGCTTTTGCTTCTTCTTCTTTGGCGCCTCATATGCATCCTTACACCGAGCTTGCTGTTCTAGTGTGGCTTGCATGCAACTTGTCACTGACCCTTTGATCTGAGCAATGTGTTGCTTCATCCTAGTCACCCCTCCCGACATCACTTTTCCACAAAGCTTGCACTTGACTCTTTGCAGATCATCTGGATCAATCAGCATAGCAAACTCCCATGCCATGTCATCCGAGTTTCTCTTAAGTCTGGAACTTGTAACCCCAGAAGCATCGGAAGCAGCCATCTGAAAAAAGGGCAACAACATGTATGAGAATCAGACTAATAAAAGGGCAACTTATTCTGTATATGATTGATGATTCTTATTCTGTACATAAAAGAAAAGGGCAATAGCATAGATGGGCAACTTATTCTGTACATGATTCTGGACGTGAATTTTTGGGACATGCAGCCACGCGCTGCCGTAATCCAGTCCATCCACCCGCGCGTCGCGATGCCTACTTATTATAGGCCATTCACAAATACTTGACAGGTTAATTACCAGCTTTATGAATACATCGCGTTATACGCCATGCCGTGTGGCCCAGGGCGTCATTTACATTCGTATGAATACACGAGCCACGTGCGCGTCCCCGGCGATGGAAAAGGCCGTTGCGTTGATGACACATTAATGGCTTGCTGGGTGCTTTAATGTTTTGCATGGCAGCTGGGTGTATTGATTCCCATCGCATGTCGGCTGGCCGAGCATTATTGCAGGTGGGATCAATGCCCTCCCTGCCTCTGGTCGTTACGTAGTTTAGTAATTAATTTTGCACTGTCTCACGCGATTAGCCGAAGTTAATGCTTCATGCTCACAAACGATGGACATGTATTATTGATAGGGCAGCCTGCTGCGTACGTATGACGCAGCTGGGACTGGCAGATACATGCAATACATGGAGAAGAAGGGAAGAAGAATACATAAGGGGACTAGAGCGAATCCATCGCCCGTTGGGTACATAGAGGAACTACAACAAATCCATCTCGCCGGGTACATATGGGAACAAGATCAAATCCATCGCACGAGGGGTCGCTTCAGAATTTGTGCATGCAGATCATGGCCATCAGCAGCATGTTCGCAACGCCCAAGATGAAAAGGTTCTTCAGGAGGTGTGGAGATAGGCTGGGACTTTGATGAACACATTGTGGTGGCCTGCGGCACGCTGTGAGAAATGAACAAGGAGAACTGATGAAGAAGGGTTGGGCAGCATGAGCATTTCCAAGCAAGCTGGATGTTTGCTATGTTAGGTGGCTCCATCTAGCACTCAAGTACTGTATATGCTTGTTCTTCCGCTTCCAAAGTCTGCATCCTCATTTGCGTTAGTCGGACAGAGTGCAAACGATGTATGGAACAGTAGATGATGAACTTACTACACCATGGCAATCACAGCTGTAGAAATGCCTCCCCGGGTTTACTACTGCCTGAAATGAACCAGACCACATGCCCGGCTTTGCACTCAGGGCAACGGATGAGAGGGAGCGAGGCGACCTGGTTGGAGATGACATGAGATGAATGTGGTGGAGAGCTTCCCTGGGACATGGATGAACACATGGTTCTGACCTGCAACGGGAGGATGGTTGCAAGAGAGAGCGAGAACGAGCGCTGAGCAGAATGGTTGGACAACCGAAGCAACAGGGCCAAATGGATTAAAGAGACGGAGGGGAGCGTGGTGCAGGTAGCTGTTGCAACAAATGAGTGATTCAATGCGTCTGGTTTCTTTGCATGCAGCAGACCTGACCTGTCAGACAAAATACGAAAGCTATACAGGTTGGATATGGTGCAGAGAAATGAATATACATGCTCACCGTATAATATATGCACGAATCACTTGGGAATGGGCGGGCGGGATACCGACCTCGCTTGGCACCATGTCCACTCGTGATTTATCGCATGATTCTGCACTATTGTGATTCTGTAGTTGATTTTGTTACACCCAAAACTGACTGAATTTTATCACTAGTGACTGAATGACTGAAGGGCAACAACAACTAGTAGTCAGTAGCTGCAGTTAAACTAAAAAAACGACTGATTTTTATCACTACTAGTAGGTAGTTTTAACTGAAGAAATGACAATTTGCTTGCAACTACAGTTATTGACAATAAGACTTGCTTACAACCACAGTTATTGACTGAAGAAATAACAGCAGCTGGCACTCATTTTTATCGACAGAAGAAATGACAGTAGCTGTAGTTTGAAAGCTTAAAAGAGGAGAGCCGCGTGACAAAGAAACAATACCAGGAGAGGATGGGGCCGTTCGTCTTGCTGCTGGAGAAGGTATGGCGTGTCTAGCTACTGCTGTTCATCGGAGTAGGAAGCAGAGGATGGAGCCGCTCTACTGCTGCTGGGGGAAGGGTGGCAGCGGCGAGCAACACCAGCCGCCGGTGATGGAGATGGCCCCGGTGCTGCGAGAGGAAGAGGGGCGCAGCTCCGGTGCTGCTGTAGCAAGGCATGGCGACGGGGAGCAGATCCAGCCGTCGGCGATGGGAGTTGCAGAGGAGTCGCGATGGCGATGCAGGAGTTGGAGATGGTTCTGCCGCGCTGCTGGTTGAGGTCCCGTGGAAGAGGAGAGGGGGATCTAGAGGGCGCCTAGCTCGGGTGGTGCTAGCTAGGGCCGCCGGAGGTGAGCAGGGTGCAGCGGCGTGGTGAATCTTGCATTGCGGCCCGGTGGGGAGGCTGAAACCCTAACTGAGTGGGGGAAATCCCAATTATGTGTTGTGGCTATGCGGGAAGGCCACCGAAGGCGCCTTAGGGGAGCCAAAATTTAGCCTTTTGGTATTTCTGACGTTAGGGGCCCAGCCCGATTAATCAGGAATCTAACGATTTATCGCCTTTCAGAGCGATAAATCAGTCCGAATGATAAATATCAAAGATAAGGCCTAATCTTAGCGGTCACCACACAATGAGCGATAAATCGACCGATAAGCCGATTTCTTGAACAGTGTATCAGAGGTAATTTAAATGTGATGTCCTCTTCCAATTTGCAGGCTTTGGTTTCCTATATTGTCAGGGCAAAGAAGTTGCCTGTCATTGTAGTTTCCTTTCTTCCTGTCTTTTTCCATTGGTACTGTTCCTCGATTCAACATTGAGTTTATGTTTGTTCTTGAAGACATGCTCTTTTATTATGATTCATTGAAGTCATTTGACAAAGAGAAATGTTCTCTGTATAGTGGATACAAGTACTCATCATAGATCCTTTTACTTGCTAGCAACAAGTACTCTCATTTTTAGAAACTCTACACATAATAGGAAATAATCGATATCGAGAGCGATGGTCTGCTCATAATTGATATTCCTAATCAATCTGCACCTTGGCAGGCGGATCCATCAGCATGGAGAAGTTCCATGATTTTAAGGTATGAGGTCTCTTACTTTCCCCTTCTTTAGCTACTTTATAGTTGTTGTTGTTTTGCGTTAGAGCTATTCTTTGTCCTAAATTTGTAGGGCAAATCATTTGATCCCATCTTCTATTTGTGCTTGCAGGTTGGTGACTGGGTTACAGTCAAAGCAACAGTCCCGTCCCCAAAATAGCCATGCTACAGCCGATGAAGTTAGGATAGTTGCGATTCAGGTTTGTGTGGAAAGTAAGCTGGTTTGCTCTACCCGCCATGACTCATTTATTCTGTGCAATTTGACATTTTCCTGGGCCTTCTGTTTGCAGTGTGGCACATACAAAGAGAAGATTAAGAGACTAATTTCTTAATGATTTTGATTGTGCAGCATAAAATAGTTACATGGTTATGTTGAAAATAGCCATGTTTTGCAGAAGATAAACACAAGGACCCACTTCCTATTTTTTTTTCTATGTCATGTGCTTTTCCTACTGCAGGACTTTTGTAGGGAAATTCACCATGGGAATTTAAATAATGGTTCCCTGCCCATCAGTTTACTTTCTTGAATTTATTCTTCATGCTACAGGCCACACTTTTCCTATTTTGTTAAAGAAGTGAACTCATTCCTAAACTTCCACATATGTACATTAACACTGGGATACTGTGCCAACCCAGCAATACTCTGATCCTTCTTTGTACCACTGATGCTTCTTTGTACCACGTCCATCTATCTGCCTTGAACATATACTGTTGTTTTGACATCTGATTGTACCTTTCTATGTGAAAATGAGAAGTGCTAGGTGCACAGAAACCTGCACTTCATATTTCTTACATGCATGATTTATTATGTATGATCCTTTTTATATTGCTTACACGCGTGATTTATCTGATTGCCAGTAGAACTATTTGTGTTGCCATGTCAGTTTGGTAACTTAATACCTTCCATCTTATTCATTGATAATGCTTTGAAGACACCGACAATAAAAAAGGGCAACCTGGTGCATGTAGCTCCCGCTTGCGCAGGGTCCAGGGAAGGGTCCGACCACTTTGGGTCTATAGTACGCAGGGTCCAGGGAAGACACCGACAATAATAATTAAATTAAATTGTGCCTGAACATGTCAATTGCAATGACAGGTTCTCACCTATTAACAAAGGATCTCATTTTAAATCAAAATTGTGGATGCCCAGTAGGTGGTTGGCTGATGGAGAGTGTTGCACTGCTGCTTATTTAATGGTCAGTAGTGCAGCTCCTGATCAAGCCACTTTTCGTTTACCTTCAGTTTCTTTTGATTTATTAGCGTTTTCGTAGTGAAAATATGAAGACACATTTTCTAAATTACTTTAGGATATGTTCGGAAGAATTTGCTAGATTTTGGTCCGATTATATTTTCCCAATTCCTATGTCATCTCTCACATGGCTATGTGCTCTCTCTAATTCAGCTCTCAATTCCTATGTCATTTCTCAGTTCTGGGTGTTTTCCGTATGGATATGTAATTCAGCTTTATCTTATTCTCTGAAGTTTAATGTTGATTCCATAGTTATCTTTCCTTGTGAAGGAAAAACAGCAGGAAGGAAATAGAGCGGGTTGTGTGTCATCGTGCACGCAGTCTGCCTTCCATTGGCGTGCGAGTACTTGCACTTGGATCGCCCAATTGTGTGTGCACAGCAGGGGACCATGCGCTGGAACATCGGATTCAACCTACTCACAAGTTGAAGAGAAGGTTACGTATGCTTTTTGTAAGCAGTACTAGGTAATCTAATAATCTGCTCCTTGCAATCTAAGAAAAATAAATATTCAAGTCATTTCTGGTCAAAGGTCTGGGTATCAACTACTCCCTCCGTCCGGAATTACTTGTCATCGAAATGGATGTATCTAGATGTGTTTTAGTTCTAGATACATCAATTTTCATCCATTTCGATGACAAGTAATTCCGGACGGAGAGAGTTTGTGTTTGTGTCTACAAGCTTTTGACTTTTTTGTCCGGTCTATTGTTTATTTGCAATGTTGGAAACTCTTGCCATTTCTTCTGAATTTTTTTTGTTTGATCGTACTCTCAATATACTCCATATTAACTCTATATTGCAGAATTTTTGAACAATTAGTACTGCACCAGCGGTAATCTGCAGGGAAGGCAAGGATAACTAGATTAAACATTTCACAAGATCCTCCCAATTATAGGCACAATCTCCTTTTCAAGATATTATGAGTGGTTGACTACCGGAGATTATCAGATGGAAAGATGGTATATCCTTTATCTTTATTTAGATGTTTAATTAAATGCACAAGCGTACATGATTCTGTAAGGAAACTATTTATCCTGATGATCTTGATATTCAGTCGTGTATTAGTATAGGCTGCAATTTTTGGCTGGGAATCTTTATATACAGTCATGTAAGAATAGGCTATGCTTGTTTTTCCTTCTGACCAGATTCCTTTTTTGTTTCACAGGTTGTATGATCTTCGAGGCTGCTGCTTCTTTGTTATGTCGGTCGAGGTTTGTTCCCTCCCTTTCTTGCTAGCTACTGCATGATCTTTGTTAATACTAGGTCGTACGACCTATAAATTCTCACCGGCGAGTTGGAAGGGTGGTGAGAATTTATAGGTCGTTGTTTGTTTAAGGCCATAATCTTAGGGCTTTTTCTGAATTCTCTAGAATGTTGGAACAGCCTTGCTGTTCCAGTTTACATCTGCATGGTCAGTGGAGATGAAGTTCTTTTGGATTAATGCTTCTGCCCTGACGATTTCCTTCCCTTTTATCTCGCAGGCTGTATGATCTCTGCAGGTTGCTGCTTGTTTGTTCTGCCAGTGGAGGTTTGCTCACTTCCTTTTCTATCTAGCTGCTGCATTCTTTTCTTTCGTATGTGTTGTCATGGTCATTAGTTTAGATTGTGTTAACAGTCAGGATTTGGCAGAGTTGTGTTCTGTTTTGGCTCATGCTTGCCGCTGTCTTAAGCGCTCAGTGCATCCATACTGAACTCGAATGTGCGCGCTTCGGAAGAGAAAGTAATGCCAACTACTAACTGTTAGCGTGATTGAACATCTGGTGTTTTGTCTGATCAACCATTTGTGTACACTAACTTCCAATCATGAATCATATGCAGATCATAGCCATCATTGAACATTTTTTCCAGATTCCTCTTGCTATCACCACAAGGGGAAATTGCTTACGGTGGCAATATGCTCGTATGCTGTCTGACTCTTTTTATTAAGATGGAGAATAACTTTTAGTTCACTAAGATTAGCTCCTGTTCTCATTGCTCCGTATATAAAAAAGGATCGCTGTGCTGAAATGGTGTATGACATTCTGGCAAAACATTGTTTAGTAAAAAATTATGTAGAGGTGAACTTTAGAGGTGAAATTTTGTGTATGTTCTGACAGGGAGATGATTGGACTAACTTTAACGTCACACCTTATTCAATATCTGGCCATTGGGTTCCTACCAGTGCCATGTGATATTTACTGGACTATAAATCACATGCTTGCAAGTCGTTGTGTCGTCTCTCTCTGTAACCGCCCACCTCCCATCATCTTGGCTTGCAGGTCACCGCCGTGTCTCCGCCCAGTCCGCAATGTATCGTGTGAAGGTGGGATTAACAGGATACATACCCTGCCGCTTCATATTCTACAGCGAGCAGAGCAGGCCCAGGAAAACCTTTCGTGGGCCGGACACCGAGCAGTCCAGGACAGTAAAACCTTAAATACTTTGTAGATACTGTTAGACATGCACATATTTTTTGGCTAATTAATAAAGGAGTAAAGATAATACATGCTTATGCCTAAGTGGTTGCTAAAACCTTTTTTTTACTGAGAAAGACAAACCTTTTCAAAACACTCAGGTTTTGAAAGACAATTCTATCTTAATTTTCATACCAAGGCATGCATTTTCGTTTTAGATTAGACTCTATACTACTAAAATAAGCCGTGTATATCTAGATCACTATACACAACATTCCATCATGTTTCCTGTCATTAGGGGATTAAACACATGGAAATTCTTTTCATCGCGTAAATGGCTTTAGCGTGCCTCTGCGTCATTTGGCTCAACGGATCAACTAGTATTAGAAAGAAGTAAAGAACCTATGCAAAAATCCATCTATGCACCCGAGCGCATCTACTTCTGAGCTCCCTCAAAAGAAAAAAAAAATCTGCTCCTAAGCTATAGTAAATTCAAAAAAAAGCTAGAAAAATTCAAAAGACAATTTTTTTATGAAAGATGCTCGAGTGCGTGATGTTACTCTAACCTCAAGTGTGGTGGTTTGGGGTAAATAACTCGTTTAATGCGGCGCTCACCGGCGACCGTCGCATCCAGGTGTGCCAGCTCATCATTTCCGACATGATCATGTTATGCCGACGCGTCGCCTGATCGAACGGCAGGTGCGGCGGATCAATTGATGTCGATGTCGCTGTTGCTCGGTTGGTGTCGATCGGCACACACTGAATTGGGTTGGTGTTGATCAGCATATACTGAATTGGTCTGAATAAGAAATAAGCACCCTGGATATTGCAATAGTGTTGAGCAGAACTGTGGATAATAGGTTTGGACGAAGTGAATTGTAAAAAACCACCACAATTGAGGATTCTAATTTAGAAAATCACAACTTTTCGTTTTCTTTTTTTCAAAAACCTGCTGCAATTGTGTTGACAATTTTTAGAAAACACTGATTGACCTATTAGAGCGGCTTCAGTGAAAACCAGACGCCTGCAACCCGCGTGTAAGTGATGGCGTGTCAAGAAAAGTCAACAATGTTTGCATAGCTCGTTAAGTTGATATAGGCCCACTTGTCAGCATCTCCCGTCTCTCTCGATCCCTCTCTAGCATTCCGTCGAGCAGCTCATGAGCTCGCCGGAGAGCTCGCTACCGGCACCTTCGCTCATCCATGGCCGCTACTGTGATGGAAGATGTAGACCGGCGACGTTGTGGAGTAGCTCCTCACCAGAGTCGATGGCGGAGAGGTCCTGGTTCGAGCTCGGATTAGGAGTCGTACCAGTGCTCATCTTGTGGAGAGGTGCTGCCCGCCGCCTTCCACCATGGCGTCCCCGTCGACGCTCAATGGCCGCCGTCCCGCACGATGGTGCGCACGAGCGGCCAAACTCCCGTCGCCTCTCCCTACTGGCCGAGGCCCGGCAGCCACGGCGGTTCCCGTGGCCCCCTCGTCCCCTTTCATAAGTTGGCCGCCTTTGCGGCCCCGGTGCTCCCCGTGGAGGCAAGCAAGGCTCTCGGTGGCTGGAGGCAGTGGCGCTGCAAGGCATACTTGCGGGCGGGTGTGCGGCGGCGCTGCAAGGCAGGCTCGCTAGCGGGCGCGGGGCAGCGGCGGGTGCGCTCCGGCATGATGGCTGTGATTTGGAGTTGGACTGATGATTTGCTTTTGCTGCAACGCGAGCTAGTCAAACCTTAGCGTCGTGAGTACATGCGTGACGGGCATCGTCTAAACCCAGCCATGTGGCACCTGACAATGGGACCCATTTGTTAAATTTGCATCAAACTTCTCTAATCGATCAATCGGCATTTTCTAAAAACTGTCAGTATAATGATGGTGGTTTTGAAAAAACAAAAACGCAAGATGATGGTTTTTTGAGTTAGGGTCCTCAATTGTGGTGATTTTTTGCAATTTATTCGCTTGGTACGATGCGTTTTTGTCTGCCTGCAGTGTTAATTTGTTCGTTCCACTACCTGCTCAGTTTTTTTCATGTATAAAACCCAAACTGACTATTATTGACCGAATAAATTACTCCGTGGGTGGGTCGTGGTGGTTGGTCAATGTTGATCAACATTCCGTCATCCCGTGGAGTAACTACTAAGGACTGTTTGTTTTTGTCAGCGTCCCAAATACAGAAGCATCCATCGACAGTCAGGAGGTGGCCAGGTCAGACAGGCAGGACAGCATGGCAGCAGAAACTCGACCTACAACCAACCAGGGGCAGGAGCGCGTCATCGCCAAGCCACCTCGGATCAAGCATCCGAATCGCCTGTTCGTGGGCCCAGAGTGGGTGAACTATACTTAAGAGAGGCAGCGCGACTGGGAGAGCATCCAGGAGGATCAGGCATCGGCACGGCACGGCACGGCACGGCTTTTCTTTTTTGCTTTTGCTTTCTTCTTTCCCTTCCCACAAGACAAAGTGGAACTCTCTAAGCTACCCTGTGAGTGTGAGAAATCAGATCGAGATCCATCGCCTAACATCGTGGTATCAGCTAGCCACCCACCACCCTTCCGCCACCAGTCCGCCACTGCCACCGCCACTAGGTCGCTGCCCTGGAAACCCGTCGTCAGAAGCAAGCGCGCGACAACCTCATCGCCAACATGGATCCGGCCCTGAAAGCGTACCTCGACAAGATGAGCGACGAGGCCGCCGCCCGCGCCAACCGGCAAGAGGAGGACAACAAGGCCATCCTCAAGGCCGTGGCGACGCAGACCGCACGGATCGAAGCCCTCGTCTCGTGGAAGCCAGAGTTGGAGGCGCGGTTCGTGCAATTGGAGATCTCGGTTGCCGCGCTCCAGGCCGCATCAGCGTCATCGGCACCACCCACCAGTTCGCCGTCGCCGCCGACTTCTCCAGTCGTTGTGCGCGAGATTCAAGGGCAACCAGGCCACGACGCGTCACTACACCCCGGTGGATCTCCGATGGTGACTTTAGAGTCACTGGCGGTTTCCCCGGTCACAGGTATGGCCATGATCCCATCCTCGAATTCTTCCCCGTTGTCCTCACAAGTACTGACGGCGATGGGGCAAGCACCCCCGCCGATCTCGTTTCCCAATTTCGCGGGCGAGAATCCTCAGCTTTGGAAAACGCTGGCGGGGCAATATTTTCAGATGTTTGCGGTTCAGGAGTCCTATTGGGTACCCATGGCGATTTTGAATTTCTCTGGTTCGACTGCCATTTGGTTGCAATCAGTACAACACAAGATCGCTGGTCTTGACTGGGAGTCATTCACGGCTCTGTTATGCAGTTGATTCGGTCATGATAAGCACCAATTGCTTATCCATCAGTTTTATGCTATACGGCAGACGGATTCTGTTGCGGATTTCATTGAACGTTTTGAAACTTTAATGAATCACATGATATCATACTCTGAACTGACGCATCCGTATTTTTTCCTTACACGATTCATCGAGGGTCTGCGGGCGGACATACGGGCGGTGGTGCTCATCCAACGCCCCCCCCGACCTCGGCACGGCATGTTCTCTGGCGCTGCTTCAGGAGGAAGTGGCGGAGGGCGAGGTTGCCAGGCATACGGTGCCCAGTCGCTTCCCAGCACCACGTTTCATGACGACAAGTGCTCCGAGCCTGTCTGTGAGCACTGCACGACCATCAGCACCTGCAACTAGTGCGGAAGATCACCGAGGAACAGAAGCAGCAAGAGCAGGGACAGATAACAGTAAGATGGCAGCGCTGCGTACTTTCAGAAGAGCTAGAGGTCTCTGTTTTAAGTGTGGCGAACGGTGAGGCAAAGATCACACATGCCCCTCGACCGTCCAGATGCATGTAGTGGAAGAGCTGCTGGAGTTATTTGCAACAGAGGAGGTGTTGGGCGAGCACAATCAAGATCACACGGAGCTTGAGGGAGACAATTTATGCACCATTTCCAAGCAGGCTATTGAAGGGTCAGATGGGCCAGGTGTGATGCAGCTACACGCATGGATACAAGGTAAAGAGATGTCGTTGCTAGTCGATTCAGGCAGTTCAGCATCTTTCGTCGACCATCGCATGGCTGCTAAGTTATCCGGGGTGCGTAAACTGTCCAAAGCTTGCAAAGTTAAGGTTGCGGATGGTGCAGTGTTACACTATGACAGTTTCATACCTCGGTGCCTGTGGACATCTCATGGACATGATTTTGTCATAGATTTTAAGCTCCTCTCACTTGGGGCTTATGATGCTATCCTAGGAATGGATTGGCTCAAGAAACACAGCCCGATGCATATCGATTGGGAGGCGCAACATATGACAGTGACCACTGACCAAGGGGCTGTGGATCTGCAGGCAGTAACTAAAAACCAGCATCAATGTTCAGCGATTTCGTCTCAGGAGCTTTTAGCTGCTTGTAAACAGGGCTCAGTTGCATATGTGGTCCACCTGAATGATGTGAACGAAGCAGGTGTGCAAGAGGAAGCCATACCAGTAGAAATCCTCAGGGTTTTGGAGCAATACACGGATGTTTTTGAAGAGCCAAAAGGACTTCCACCGAGGCGTGCTTGCGATCACCGGATCCCACTCATGGAAGGGGCGCAACCTGTCAACCAGCGTCCCTACAGGCACAAACCAGAGCTCAAAAATGAAATTGAGCATCAAGTGAAGGAACTGCTCGATGCAGGCATTATCAGGGAGAGCACCAGTCCATTTTCTTCTCCATCCTTGCTTGTGAAAAAGAAGGACGGGACATGGCGCCTGTGTGTAGATTACAGATGTTTGAACGCAATGACAATTGTCAGCAAGTATCCAGTGCCAATCATTGACGAGTTACTAGATGAGCTGGTAGGTGCTTGATGGTTCTCCAAATTGGACTTACGTGCAGGGTACCACCAGATAAGATTGGCAGAGGGAGAGGAGTATAAGACAACCTTTACAACGCACTTAGGCCATTGGGAGTATTTGGTCATGTCGTTTGGTTTAGCTGTTGCACCTCCTACTTTCATCGGCACTGTGACCTGCACTTCGCGACCACTGCTACGGGTATGTGTTATATTGTTCTTTGATGACATCTTGGTTTTCAGTAGAACTCTGAAACAACACGTAGATCATCTTCGTCACGTATTGCAATTACTCCGGAGGGATCACTGGCAAGTCAAGCAATCTAAGTGTGCTTTCGGACAGCGACAAATTGCTTATCTTGGACATGTTATCAATGAGCAAGGGGTTTCAATAGATCCAGAAAAGATCGAAACTATCAGAAAGTGGCCTGTCCCTAACAACAGCAAAGAAGTGCGCAGCTTCCTCGGCTTGGCCGGCTACTATCGAAAATTTGTCAAGCATTTCAGCATTATTGCAAGACCTCTTTTTAATCTACTCAAGAAGAACCGTCCATTTGTTTGGACTGCTGAAACTGCCAAGGCATTCGAGCTGCTGCAACAAAGTCTGATTTCTGCACCTATTCTGCACTTACCAGACTTTACAAAACAATTCATCATTGACACAGACGCGTGTGATTATGGAGTAGGAGCAGTGTTACAGTAGGGAGGACATCCGATCGCTTACATGAGCAAACCTTTGGCTCCCAAACACAGGGGGTTGTCCACCTATGAGAAGGAATGTTTAGCTATACTCATGGCAGTAGAGCAATGGCGTCCCTACCTACATCATGATGAATTTTTGATACAGACAGATCAGCGCAGTCTGGTGCATTTGGATGATCAGCGGTTGTCAACGGTATGGCAACAGAAAGCATTTACCAAGCTCTTGGGGTTACGCTACAAAATTTGTTACAGGCAGGGATCCACCAACAATGCTGCAGACGCATTGTCTCGCCGTCGCCATGAGCAAAATCAGGCCATGGCGATTTCCGTCTGCCAACCCACTTGGATTGATGATATAAGGGCCAGCTACACGGATAACCCGCATGCTCGAAAGTTGTTGGAGCAGTTCTTGCAGCAACCAGACCCGAAAGGGTGTTTTTCTGTCTCTGATGGCCTGCTATACTTCAGACAACGGCTGTGGCTGGGGGGTTCGCCTGCAGTCCAACAATCTGTGCTGCGTGCTTTTCATGATAGCACGGTGGGAGGGCATTCAGGTTTCCCAGTGACTTATAGGCGTCTCCGCAGGTTGTTTGCCTGGCCAAAAATGAAGCAGCAGGTTCGTCAGTATGTGCAGGGATGTGCAGTCTGTCAACAAGCTAAACTGGAACAGGTTAAATATCCAGGCTTACTCAAATCAATCCCACTACCGGAAGGGTCCTGGCAAGTGGTGACGATGGATTTCATTGACGGTCTACCGCAATCAGGCAAGGCAAATTGCATTTTGGTGGTGGTGGATAAATTTACACGCTACGCACACTTTCTGCCCCTTCAACATCCATTCACTGCAGCCAGAGTGGCTAGAGCATACTTGGATAACGTCTACAAGCTCCACGGGCTACCAAAAGGCATCATCTCAGACAGAGACCCAGTATTCACGAGCAAATTCTGGCATGAGCTGTTTGCCTGCATTGGAACGGAACTCAAGATGAGCACCCCATACCACCCGCAAACGGATGGGCAATCAGAACGGGTCAATCAGTGTCTCGAGATCTATCTAAGGTGCTTCATTCATGCGTGTCCCAATCACTGGAGCCAATTCCTTTCACTTGCTGAATTTTGGTACAATTCCAGCTACCACTCGGCCCTAGACATGTCACCGTTCCAAGTACTGTATGGACATGAACCACGGCACTAGGGAATTGAGGCAGCATCGGTGTGCAAAATACCAGCACTGGAAGACTGGCTGGAGGAGAGGAAGACAATGCAGCAAGTACTCAGACAGCATCTGCACCGTGCACGTCACATCATGAAGGTGTAGGCACACACAAAACGGTCTGAACGGGAGTTCACCGTGGGGGACGCAGTGTTTGTTAAGTTGCAGCCGTATGTGCAATCTTCAGTGCATCGCCGAGCCAACCACAAGCTCGCATTCAGGTATTTTGGTCCGTTCAAGGTGTTACGCCGGATCAATCCTGTGGCATATGAATTGGAGCTGCCTCCGCAATCGCGAATACATCTAGTCTTCCACGTCTCTCAACTGCGGCAAGCGCTCTCACCAGGTACTCTTGCATCAACTACTCTGCCGATCCCTCGTTCTTCTGAGCTGTTACCTGTAGAGCTCCTGGACAAGCGTTGGCGGCAAACTCCTTCGGGTCGCCGCGAACAATACTTGGTGCGCTGGTCAGATTCTGAGCTGCTAGACGCGTCATGGGAGGATGCTCTTGCTCTCAAAGGGCGCCACCCGTCAGTAGCAGCTTGGGGACAAGCGTGCTCTCAAGAAGCAGGGGATGTCAGCATCCCAAGTACAGAAGCATCCATCGACAGTCAGGAGGTGGCCAGGTCAGATAGGCAGGACAACATGGCAGCAGAAACTCGACCTACAACCTATCAGGGGCAGGAGCGCGTCATCGCCAAGCCACCTCGGATCAAGCATCTGAATCGCCTGTTCATGGGCCCAGAGTGGGTGAACTATACTTAAGAAAGGCAGCGCGACTGGGAGAGCATCCAGGAGGATCAGGCATCGGCATGGCACGGCTTTTCTTTTTTGCTTTTGCTTTCTTCTTTCCTTCCCACAAGACAAAGTGGAACTCTGTAAGCTACCCTATGAGTGTGAGAAATCAGATCGAGATCCATCGCCTAACAGTTTCAGTTCTAGTTGGCTTCGAATCACTTGTGGATTCACTTCATCAGCAAAGTTACAGAATCAGCTTTGTCACAGAAGTACACTTAAACGGGTTTCAGGAAATCGCATTGTGGCTTGAACCAGCCATCACGTAGGCATATTTCCCCTCCCATGGCCTCTTTTGGACAAACCTGATCATCACTATGTTATCATTAGTACCAAGTTCAGTGGGTCGCTTTCGCCAGTTTACTAGATGGAATTGTACATCCTCACCAAGCTGATGGACCCACCATGTAATTTTTGATAAGTTGCACCAATGCCGCATGTCCTCCTACATTTGGAAGGAAGGGGGTATAGCGTGGGCAACTAGATGGAATCTTTTCCCAGTGTTGTAGCTGCCCGCAAGCCAAGTATGATAAATCACGCACAATATGTCCTTTCGGTTCTTGATGGTACATACATAGACAGGTCGTCCTTGTTGATTTGCAGTCTCCAACAAAAAATATTTGGGCAGTTGGGCCATACTTTCCGGCCTCCCTCCGTATATATTAGAAAGAAGTAAAGAACCTAGGCGAAAATAATCTTTGCACCCGAGCACATTTGCTCCCATGCCCCCTCAATTTTGTTTCTGCTTCGAGCTACAGTAAATTAAAAAAATGCTACAAAAATAAAAAGAAATTAAATTATATTTGCATGAAAGATGTTCGAGGTCGTGATGTCCAGGCAAAATATCATCTTGTTGGACATCTGAGGAGCTCGCGGGGTTTGCCAGGGGGTTCAATGCGGAGCTCACCGGCGACTGCCACGTCCAGGTGCGCCAGCTCGCCATCTCCGACGGGATCATGTTATGCCACCGCATCGCCTGATCGATCGACAGGTGCGAAGGATCGATTGATGCCGATGTTGATGCTTAGTTGGTGTCGATCGACACGTATTGGATAAGTCTGAATAAGAATAAGCACGTTGGATGTTGCAATAGTGTTGAAGATAAGTGTGGATAATGGGTTTGGGCGGAGCAAATTGCAAAAAACCACCACAACTGAGGACCTTACTTTAAAAAACCACCACCTTTCGTTTTTATTTTTTCTTTTTCTTTAAAAAACCCACCACAATTGTGCTGACAGTTTTCAGAATACATTGATTGACCGATTAGAGCGGTATCAGCGAAAGCCTGACGCTTGGAGCCCAAGTTTAACTGATGATGTGGCAAGAAAAGTCAACAACGTTTGCATAGACCGTTAAGTTGATATAGGCCCACTTGTGAGCGTCTCCCGTCTCTCTCCTTCCCTTCTCTCGCATTCCGCCAAGAAGCTCACGAGCTCGCCGGAGAGCTCGCTGACGGCACCTTGGCTCACCCATGGCCGCTACTCTGATGGACGATGCAGCCGGCGACGTTGTGGAGGAGCTCCACATCGGAGTCAGCGGCGGCGAGGTCCTAGTTCCAGCTCGGACGAGGAGTTGCATGGGTGCCCATCCCGTCATGAGGTGCTCCTTGCCGCCTTACACCCTGCCGTCTCCGTCGACGCTCAATGGCCGCTGTCCCACACAACCAAACTCTCTTCGCCTCTCCCTGTTGGCCGAGGCCCATCAGCCATGACGGTTCCCGTGCCCCCCTCGTCCCCCTTCACAAGCTGGTCGCTTCTATGTCCTTGGTGCTCCCCGATGGAGGCAGGGAAGGCTCGATGCTGGAGGCAGTGGCTATGAAAGGCAGGCTCATCGGCAAGCGTGGGGCGGCAACGGGTGCGCGGCAGCGCTACAAGGGAGGCTCGCTAGCGGGAGCGCGACGACGGTGCAAGGCGGGCTCGCTGGCATGCACGGGGCGGCGACTGGACTGGTGATGTAACGCCCGGATAGTTAAGCTACAGTAGCTAAATGTTGCCACGTCAGTGGTATTACTGTTGCTAAACTTGCGAAGGTTCAAATCCTATCCAAATTCAAATTTAAATAAAGGCAAACATCAAATTTTTTCAAACGTTGAAACTAAAATGTTCAAAATGGGACAAATAAATCCTAAGTCATAATGGTGGAGGAACCACATTTTTGTAAAAAGATTTAGTGCACTAAACTAATTAAAACAGTAGCTAAAACCATTAATTAAATGCCTTTTATATTTTATAAAATACTAAACTATTTTGTTTGGGGTAAAACTTTTTGTGGCATTGGATTATGTTGTAACACTAATTTAGGGACCCACTTTATAAATTATAAAAATAAAATAGATTAAAAGTTAAAAAAACAGGAGAAAGGAAAAATGAATAAAAACTAAAACTCAAACAAAGGAAAAAAACACTAGACCCCCCACCCCAAAGTGGGCCGACTGGCCCAGTTGGCCAAAGCCGACCTAGCTGGCCGGCCCAGCCGCCCAGCACGAGCGCCCTAACCCTAGCGCCGCTCTACTCCTCCCGCACGAGCCACCCACTCGTCTCGCACGACCCCCACGAACCCCTCTCGCTCCCTCGTCTCCTTCCCTCGACCAGATCTGAAATGGGGCACGGCCCCGTCGCCCCCCCGGCCTCTCTTCCTCCCTCGCACGGCACGGCCCCGTCGCCGTCACCGCCTGTAGTCCACGCCGACGCCGTCCCGTCCTCGACCTCCTCTTCGTCAGACTCCGCCGACCTCGCCTCATCCCCGCATCGCCCCCTACGCATGTCGCCGTCCCCTTCGCTACCTTGCCAGTCGTTCCCGGCTTCCCCCTCACCAGAGCCCATCGAGCCTCGACGCCCTTGGTCGTCTACACCGTCGGTGAGGCCCTCTGCCTATTCCCCCCCTCTGCCCTCTTCGCCCCCCCGTCTAGTCACCACGGGCCGACCGTGCGCGCTCACCGTCGTCCCGCGCACGCTGGCTCCTGCGCCCGCGTGCATCGACCGCGTCCTCCCCCCCTGGGCTCCCGCTCCGTCTAGCCAGCGCCGCCCCGCTATCGTTGCGGCTCGCTTGCTCCGCCGCGGCGTTTTGCCTCTTCCCTCGCTCCCTGCTGCGAGCTGCAGCTGGATGCCGGTAGCTCGTCCCGGCCGCGCCTCCCCGCATGGCCTCTGCCGCTCTGCTGCTTCCCGCGCGCCCACGACCGCACCTGGCTGCTCCGCCGCGGCCTCGCGGGGCCCCGCTGCTCGTCCGTCGCCCCGCTGCTCGCCCGTGGCCCCGCCGTGGCCACGGCGTCGTCCGCCTCACACGCCCCCACATGCCGCTCGTCGACTACCCGGACCGCCGCCCCGTGTCCGTCCTGTGGCGGCCCTGCTGCTGCACTGCGCCGGCACGCAACTCCGACCCCTGCACCGCTTTGGCCGCTCGTCGTTGTGGTCGTCGACGCCAAGCGTCGTTTTTTCCCTGTCAATCTGGGCGGGTACCCAGCGCCCGCTCCAGGCACCCGCTAGCGCCGAACCCACTATGGCCTCGGGCCAATGACATGTGGGGCCCGCCCAGAACGTTTAATAAAAAAGGGAATTTCAAATAATAATAATAATAATAAATAATTAAATTAATTAATTAATTAATTAGAGAATTAATTAACTTAACTAATTTTGATTAATTAAACTAAAAAACTAATTAAACTAATTAATCATGATTAGTTAGTCTAGTCAATGACGAATGAGACACACACGTCAGATGACCAGTCAACACCTCTGTTGACTGCTGATGTCATGCTGACGTCAGCGTGCACTATTCTGGATAATGTTGATTTAAAATAATTAAATAAATCCTAAAAATGATTTATATCTTTTAAAATTAATATAAAATAAACCGTAGCTCGGATGGAAAAACTTTGTACATGAAAGTTGCTCAGAACGACGAGACGAATCCGAATACGCAACCCGTTCGTCCGCCACGCATTCCTAGCATAGCGAACACGCAACTTTCACGCTCCGATTCATCTATCCGAAAACGCGAAACACCGGGGATATTTTCCCAGATGTTTCCCCCCTTCACCGGTATCACCTCATACCGCGCTAGGGCACCCCTAGCACCGCTACTTGTCATGTCATGCATTGTTATGCATCTGTTTGCATTATATTCATTGTTTCTTCCCCCTCTTCTCTCCGATAGACTATGAGACTGACGCCGCTGCTGGTGCCCCGATCGACTACGATGTTGACGACCCCTCTTTCTTGCGAGAGCAACCAGGCAAGCCCCCCCCCTTGATCACCAGATATCACCTATTCTTCACTCTACTAATTGCATTAGAGTAGTGTAGCATGTTACTGCTTTCCGTTAATCCTAGCCTGATGCATAGCCTGTCATTGTTGCTACAGCTATTGATACCTTACCTGCAATCCTAAATGCTTAGTATAGGATGCTAGTTTATCATCAGTGGCCCTACATTCTTATCCGTCTGCCATGCTATACTGAGTGATCACGGGCATATACTTATATACATATTATATGATACTTGTGGTGACTAAAGTCGGGTCGGCTCGTAGAGTACCCACGAGTGATTCACGGATTGGGTCCGAAAGGACGTTTGTACTGACGGCCCTCTGAGTGGATCTTTGTGGCGGTGCAACAGGGTAGGTTGAGACCACCTAGGAGAGAGGTGGGCCTGGCCCTGGTCGGCGTCCATGGTTATTTCAAAATAACATGCTTAACAAGATCTGGGTATTTGATCTGAGTCTGGCCACTGGCCTATACGCACTAACCAACTGTGTGGGAACAGTTATGGGCACTCGACGTCATGGTATCAGCCGAAGCCTTCGTGACGTCAGCGACTGAGCGGCGCGCGCCGGGTTGGACCGGAACGCCTACTCTTGTATAAGGGAGGCTAGGTCTGCTCGCCGGCTGCGTACGCAACATGCAGGTGTGCAATGGGCGATGGGTAGGGCTGCGACGTGTTGATATTCCGAGGCCGGGCATGACCCAAAAAAGTGTGTCCGGACAAAGGGGATCGAGCGTGTTGGGAAATGTGGTGCACCTCTGCAGGGAAGTTGATCTATTCGAATAGCCGTGTCCCTCGGTAAAAGGACGACCCGGAATTGTACCTCGACCTTATGACAACTAGAACCGGATACTTAATAAAACACACCCTTCCAAGTGCCAGATACAACCGACGATCGCTCTCTCACAGGGCGACGATGGGAGGATTGATGTCTACCACACAACCTTCTTCTTGTAGACGTTGTTGGGCCTCCAAGTGCAGAGGTTTGTAGGACAATAGAAAATTTCCCTCAAGTGGATGACCTAAGGTTTATCAATCCGTAGGAGGCGTAGGATGAAGATGGTCTCTCTCAAGCAACCCTGCAACCAAATAACAAAGAGTCTCTTGTGTCCCCAATACACCCAAGACAATGGTAAATTGTATAGGTGCACTAGTTCGGCGAAGAGATGGTGATACAAGTGGTATATAGATGGTAGATAATAGTTTTTGTAATCTGAAAATATAAAAACAGCAAGGTAACTAATGATAAAAGTGAGCGTAAACGATATTGCAATGCTAGGAAACAAGGCCTAGGGTTCATACTTTCACTAGTGCAAGTTCTCTCAACAATAATAACATAATTAGACCACATAACTATCCCTCAACATGCAACAAAGAGTCACTCCAAAGTCACTAATAGAGGAGAACAAACGAAAAGATTATGGTAGGGTACGAAGCCACCTCAAAGTTATTCTTTCCAATCAATCCGTTGGGCTATTCCTATAAGTGTCACAAATAGCCCTAGAGTTCGTACTAGAATAACACCTTAAGACACAAATCAACCAAAACCCTAATGTCACCTAGATACTCCAATATCACCTCAAGTATCCGTGGGTATGATTATATGATATGCATCACACAATCTCAGGTTCATCTAGTCAACCAACACATAGAACCTCAAAGCGTGTCCCAAAGTTTCTATCGGAGAGTCAAGACGAAAACGTGTGCCAACCCCTATGCATAGGTTCATGGGCGAAACCCGCAAGTTGATCACCAAAACATACATCAAGTGGATCAATAGAATACCCCACGCAAGACATACATCAAGTGTTCTCAAATCCTTAAAGACTCAATCTGATAAGATAACTTCAAAGGGAAAACTCAATCCATTACAAGAGAGTAGAGGGGGAGAAACATCATGAGATCCAAATATAATAGCAAAGCTTGCGATACATCAAGATCATATCATCTCAAGAACACGAGAGAGAGAGAGATCAAACACATAGCTACTGGTACATACCCTCAGCCCCGAGGGAGAACTACTCCCTCCTCGTCATGGAGAGCACCGGGATGATGAAGATGGCCACCGGTGAGGGATTCCCCCTCCGACAGGGTGCCGGAACGGGTCTAGATTGGTTTTTGGTGGCTACGGAGGCTTCTGGCAGCGGAACTCCCGATCTATTGTGCTCCCCGATCGTTTTAGGGTATATGGAGATATATAGGCCGAAGAAGTACGTCAGGGGGGCCACGAGGGGCCCACGAGGGTGGAGGGCGTGCCCAGGGGGTGGGCGTGCCCCCTGCCTCATGGCTTCCTCGTTGATCCCCTGACGTGCACTCCAAGTCTTCTAGGTTGCTTCCGTTCCAAAAATAAGTTCCGTGAAGTTTCAGGTCAATTGGACTCCATTTGATTTTCCTTTTCTGCGATAGTCTAAAACGAGGAAAAAAACAGAAACTGGCACTGGGCTCTGGGTCAATAGGTTAGTCCCAAAAATAATATAAAAGTGGATAATAAAGCCCAATAATGTCCAAAACAGAAGATAATATAGCATGGAGCAATCAAAAATTATAGATACATTGGAGACGTATCAGCATCCCCAAGCTTAATTCCTGCTCGTCCTCGAGTAGGTAAATGATAAAAACAGAATTTTTGATGCGGAGTGCTACTTGGCATAATTTCAATGTAATTCTTCTTAATTGTGGTATGAATATTCAGATCCGAAAGATTCAAGATAAAAGTTCATATTGACATAAAAATAATAATATTTCAAGCATACTAACTAAGCAATTATGTCCTCTCAAAATAACATGGCCAAAGAAATTCATCCCTACAAAATCATATAGTTTAGTCATGCTCCATTTTCGTCACACAAGAATGCTCTCATCATGCACAACCCCTATGACAAGCCAAGCAATTGTTTCATACTTTGGTAATATCAAACTTTATAAACCTTCACGCAATACATGAGCGTGAGCCATGGATATAACACTATGGGTGGAATAGAATATGATGATGGGGGTTATGTGGAGAAGACAAAAAAGATAAAATCTCACATCAACGAGGCTAATGAATGGGCTATGGAGATGCCCATCGATTGATGTTAATGCAAGGAGTAGGGATTGCCATGGAACGGATGCACTAGAGCTATAAATGTATGAAAGGTCAACAAAAGAAACTAAGTGGGTGTGCATCCAACTTGCTTGCTCATGAAGACCTAGGGCACTTGAGGAGGCCCATTGTTGGAATGTATAAGCCAAGTTCTATAATGAAAAATTCCCACTAGTATATGAAAGTGACAACATAAGAGACTCACTATCATGAAGATCATGGTGCTACTTTGAAGCACAAGTGTGGTAAAAGGATAGTAGCATTGCCCCTTTTTATTTTCTCTTTTTTTATTTGGCCTTTCCTTTTTTATTTGGCCTCCCCCCTTTTTTTGGGACAATGCTCTATTAATGATGATCACCACACTTCTATTTATTTACAACTCAAAGATTACAACTCGATACTAGAACAAGGCATGACTCTATATGAATGCCTCCGGCGGTGTACCGGGATTGCGATGAATCAAGAGTGACATGTATGAAAAATTATGAACGGTGGCTTTGCCACAAATACGATGTCGACTACATGACCATGCAAAGCAATGTGACAATGATGATGCGTGTCGTAATAAACAGAACGGTGGAAAGTTGCATGGCAATATATCACGGAATGGCTATGGAAATGCCATAATAGGTAGGTATGGTGGCTGTTTTGAGGAAGATATAAGGAGGTTTATGTGTGAAAGAGCGTATCATATCACGGGGTTTGGATGCACCGACGAAGTTTGCACCAACTCTCAATGTGAGAAAGGGCAATGCACGGTACCGAAGAGGCTAGCAATGATGGAAGGGTGAGAGTGCGTATAATCCATGGACTCAACATTAGTCATAAAGAACTCACATACTTATTGCAAAAATCTACAAGCCACCAAAAACCAAGCACTACGCGCATGCTCCTAGGGGGATAAATTGGAAGGAAAAGACCATCGCTCGTCCCCGACCGCCACTCATAAGGAGGACAATCAAAGAACACCTCATGTTTCAAATTTGTTACACAACTTTACCATACGTGCATGCTACGGGACTTGCAAACTTCAACACAAGAACTTCTCAAATTCACAACTACTCAACTAGCACGACTTTGATATTATTACCTCCATATCTCAAAACAATCATCAAGTATCAAACTTCTCTTAGTATTCAATGCACTCTATATGAAAGTTTTTACTATTCTTGGATGCCTAGCATATTAGGATTATTTAAGCAAATTACCATGCTATTTAAGAATCTCAAAATAATATGAGTGAAGCATGAGACTTCATCTATTTCTTCAAAATAAAACCACCATCGCGCTCTAAAAAGATATAAGTGAAGCACTTAGAGCAAATGACAAACTACTCTGAAAGATATAAGTGACGATCAATGAGTAGTTGAATAATTATGCAACTATGTGAAGACTCTCTAACATTTAAGAATTTCAGATCTTGGTATTTTATTCAAACAGCAAGAAAAACTAAATAAAATAAAATGACACTCCAAGCAGAACACATATCATGTGGTAAATAAAAATATAGCTCCAAGTAAAGTTACCGATGAACGAAGACGAAAGAGGGGGTGCCTTCCGGGGCATCCCCAAGCTTAGGCTCTTGGTTGTCCTTGAATATTACCTTGGGGTGCCTTGAGCATCCCCAAGCTTAGGCTCTTGCCACTCCTTATTCCATAGTCCATCGAATCTTTACCCAAAACTTGAAAACTTCACAACACAAAACTTAACAGAAAACTCGTAAGCTCCGTTAGCGAAAGAAAACAAAACACCACTTCAAGGTACTGTAATGAACTCATTCATTATTTATATTGGTGTTAAACCTACTGTATTCCAACTTCTCTATGGTTTATAAACTCTTTTACTAGCCATAGATTCATCAAAATAAGCAAACGACACACGAAAAACAGAATCTGTTAAAAACAGAACAGTCTGTAGTAATCTGTAACTAACGCAAACTTCTGGAACCCCAAAAATTCTAAAATAAATTGTTGGACGTGAGGAATTTATCTATTAATAATCTGCAAAAAGAATTAACTAAATAGCACTGTCCAATAAAAATGGCAGCAATTCTCGTGAGCGCTAAAGTTTCTGTTTTTTACAGCATGATCAACAAGACTTTCCCCAAGTCTTCCCAACGGTTCTTGTCGGTGTCAAAACCAGCGGATCTCAGGTAGGGGGTCCCGAACTGTGCGTCTAGGCCGGATGGTAACAGGAGGCAAGGGACACGAAGTTTTACCCAGGTTCGGGCCCTCTTGATGGAGGTAAAACCCTACGTCCTGCTTGATTAATATTGATGATATGGGTAGTACAAGAGTAGATCTACCACGAGATCGGAGAGGCTAAACCCTAGAAGCTAGCCTATGGTATGATTGTTGTTCTATATGTTGTCCTACGGACTAAAACCCTCTGGTTTATATAGACACCAGAGAGGGTTAGGGTTACAGAAAGTCGGTTACAATGGTAGGAGATCTACATATCCGTATCGCCAAGCTTGCCTTCCACGCTAAGGAAAGTCCCTTCCAGACACGGGACGAAGTCTTCAATCTTGTATCTTCATAGTCCAGGAGTCCGGCTGAAGGTATAGTCCGGCCATCCGGACACCCCTAATCCAGGACTCCCTCAGTAGCCCCCGAACCAGGCTTCAATGACGATGAGTCCGGCACGCAGATTGTCTTCGGCATTGCAAGGCGGGTTCTCCTCCAAATTCCGTGTACCTGTTGAATAAAGTCCGGTTTCTTGTAAATGTTGCGCTCCTTGGCTTCTACGCCCAATAATGGCCGTCTCCCATGCGTCAAACGAATATGAAAAGTCTGAGTGTTTTTACATCCACACCCCTAGCCGCGTAAATGAGCCGCCCATTTAAGGGGACGAGGATTTAGATCCAAACCACACCTTCTCCCCTTCGCGAGTGTTCATCAGAGCGCATCCGACAAAGGTCCATACCACCATGGCCAGCCGTCGCAACTCCTCCCTTCGCCCTTCCAGCCCTCAGCCTGGATATTGGGAGAGATGCTCCATCCCGCATAGCGAGCTAGTGATGCTCCAGACCAAGGGATTTCTCCCCCCGGCCTATATGGTCCCGGTTCGAGCCGGTCTTGCCATCTATAATGGCGGAGAGCAAGCGGAGAGTGCCCCTAATCCCTCCAAAGGAGAGCGGGTATGCCTCGTCCCTTATTTAATAAGAGGGCTCGGATTTCCCATCCATCCGTTTCTCTGGGGGCTCCTGGAGTTCTATGGCCTCCAGCTACACAATCTTACGCCTACCTCCGTATTGCATATCGCGGGCTTCGTAGCCCTCTGCGAGCTATTCTTGGGTGTTGAGGCTCATTTCGGGCTGTGAAAAGAGCTATTCTGCCTTGTGCCCCGTTCTCAGAAGGGGTCGATATATCAAGTGGGCGGAGCCGAAGTGTGGCGCATCACCGGGACCGGATATCTATCCGGAACCCCAAAGAAGGCGTCCGAGGACTGGCCTTCGGAATGGTTTTACATAGAGGACGTCCCGCTGCCGGATCCTGTCCGGATCGGCCTCCCTGAGTTCGACAACGCTCCACTAAAGAAGCGCCTAAGTTGGCGTCCACGAAGCCCTCAGAGGGAAAGTGACAAGGACGTCTGTTACCTGATGGGTCGGATAAGATTCTTAGCTCACTCCGGACTGACCATGATCGGGGTCATGGCCGCATGCATCATGCGAGGGGTGCAGCCGCTACAATACAGAGGCCACCCCATGTGGGATTTCAACGGGGAGGACGATGCCACCCGCTACGGCCGTCAGGGACCGGATTCGGCCGCGGCCCTAACAAAGACCTTGTCCGCTTTATACAAGGGAGAAGAGGACGAATTTCTCCGCGTCAACCCACAGGGTGGATTTTCTATGTACAATCCCCCAAGCTGGGTAAGTGGTTTACTTGCCCATCCATTTTATATTCCCATTGTTAAATATTCAGTCTAACGACTTTAACGCAGGAACTGTGCCAGGCTGTTAAAGAAATAAATAGCCCTCCTCCACAACCCGAGGACCCAGGACGGTCCCTCGACCCGGCCTCTCAAGAGGATCCGGACTTATCTGTGGAGCTGATTGATGGAGTGTTCCATCAATTGATCAAGGACAACGCCTTGGTGGCCATTACGGCTGATTACCCAGGGCTAATCCCGGCCTCCCAGGTAACTGAGATCGAAGTCCCAGTATCCCGAATAGGGGTCCGCCCTCTCGTGTTTTCAGTTTCCTGATTACAACCGAGCTTTGCAGGGGAGGTTTTTGAGATGGGAGGCCGAACCTGCGGCGACAAGCCAACAAGGGGCCGCAGGGCCCCGTGGGCAGAAAAGAAGTGCAGTCCGGAACGAGGCGTCAATGCAAAGGTATGGCGCGCCCCCTTATCCCAGGTGTTATACCTTCAAGGCATATTAACACTCGTGCTCTCTTCAGGACAAAGAGACCTCGCCGGACTATATCCGGAGAGGCTGCCAATCGCGCCTCCACCAGCCAGGCTCCAAAGCCTGGTCCGGAGGCGGAGGCGAACACAATGCGCACACCGGATGCTCCTCCGACGGAGGATGTGGACAGGTTGTTTGCCACCAACTCTGAGGTGGAGAGTGCCATGAACCACAGGCGTCGCCGAACAATTATTCGTGACGCTTGTTTCTCCCGAGAGGCACTAGATGCCTTCAATTCGGGAGATGCGTACCTCCGTGCCGCTCAAAATGGTCTAGCCAGAGCCACGGAGCAATATGTAAAAGACATACGGGTAAGAAAATTTTGGTAATTATATATATATACCAGTAGCCCCCGAGACTTGAAATAGTTAGAATAACTGATTTAAGGATCATTTGTTATGCAGGTTCTTACAGAAAAGAATTCCCTACTATCCCAGGAGCTGGAAGAGTGCAAAGCCCAACTTGAGGCCGCACTAGCCGCGGTAGGGGAGCCCAAGGAGACCCCCTATGGTAATATACACTTCGAAAGATAAGTATTTTGCGAAGCACGGCATGGGTGCGAATCTGACAAATGAATTTGCAGATGGCGCCGGATTGAGTCCGGAAAGGCAACAACTCCTACGCCAGCTGAAGGCTGGTGAGAAGGTGCTGACAAAGGTGAGGCGGGATAAGAACGATCTCCAAGATGCCAACACCAAGCTGGGCATCAACCTGAAAGATGTTCGTGCCCAGCTGTCAGACTCCGTTAAGGAGAATCAGCGGCTTCGGCGCGGCACATTTAGTAAGTGCTTGAACGAACCTTTGAAAAAAGGTCCGGCGGGGAAGTCGACTAACAGAGTAATGTCTGTAGGTGTGCTAACAGGTCGTTCTGCAGAGGAGATGCCCGGTTCTACGGGTGACCTTCTTCCTGAGCTCTTGCAACTGCTCGAGCGAGTTCGGCAGGCGATGCAAGGCGTCGCCCACGCCTTGTGGCCATCCATCTCCATGCCCGAAGGTCTTGGAGAGCTTGCGGAGAAGCTAAAGGGAGCATGGCGGCGCTTCCGATTGTGGAAGATATCGGCCTACCGTCAAGGCGCTAGGGAGGCTTGGGCCATGGTGAAGACGCGGTACACAAAGGCTGACCCCAACCACATGGCCGAGGTCGGTCCTGGGGGGCCCGATGGGAAGGAGATCCCTGTAAGCTTAGTATACGGCCAAGTAGAATTGGCCGCAAAGTATTCCCAGCAGGACTGTAAATTAGACAGCCTGTTAGATGGTATTGAAGAGGAATACAATCAGTCAGAATGACTATGTAATTTAATTGACATTTATAATGCCTTCTAGCCGGATTATAGATCGTTTGTCATGGCCGACCTTTTCGCTTCAGCCTCGGGACCTGACGGTCCGGAGTGTGTCCGAATTCCCATGCGGTTATATAAGAACCGGGGAATGCATGGAGACCTGGCGTAGGGGTCATTAGTGCATGAACAGACAAGTGCCCGACTAGTTATGTTATATTACATGGTTAGTAAGAAACATCTTCCAGGGAGAATAGTTTCGTTAGGGGTTCCTTTCCCTGGGAGGCATGCCGGGAAAAAGCATCTGGGGGTGCATAAATAAATAAGTGAAAAGATCATCTTTTAGGTCACCGACCGAATATTCCCTTAAGAACGCTAGCTTTCGGCTTCACCCAGTCTGAGGTACACATCCGGCTGATCCGGCAGTAACAATCGCAGAGGTGCTCCCTTTACCACCTAGCCGAATAATCAGGAACATAGGGGTAAGCACAGGAGCCAGGCAACCCAGCTTGGCCAAAACTTAAGTCATATAATGGTGAAATAAAAGGTACATGCGGAAGTGTAACACATGTGTTGGGCATGAAGCCCGTATAAATAAGCTTCTGTTAAAAGAAGCCCCCAGGTTTAATGAGTGCGAATAGCACGTCATTTGATGAGCCTTTAAAGGCTATAAGAGAAAGGAAGGGGAGAAGGAGAGAAATGCAAGACAGACATTATATAAAAAATGGACAGAGGAAGGAGACGAACACAGAGTCCGGCGCTAGGCATAGAATCTTTGGAGACGGGCTGCGTTCCATGGGTTCGGCTTGAGTCGGTTATCCGATGCATCTCGCAGGCGGTACGCTCCACCAGTCAGAACTTGGTCAATTATGAAGGGACCTTCCCACTTGGGCTTGAGTTTTTCCTTTTTCTTGTCCGGCAGGCGTAGAACTAATTCGCCAACGTTGTAATTTTTGGCCCGTACTTCTCTGCTTTGGTATCTTCAAGCCTGCTGTTGATAGAATGCGGAACGGGCTTTTGCCACGTCATGCTCCTCCTCCAATGCGTCCAAACTATACTGCCGATCGAGCTTGGCTTCTCTTTCTTCGTACATCCGCACTCGAGGTGAGTCATGAATTATGTCGCAAGGCAAAACTGCCTCTGCGCCGTACACCATAAAGAATGGTGTGTATCCGATGGTGCGATTCGGCGTGGTCCGCAGCCCCCAGAGTACGGAGTTGAGCTCCTCTACCCAGTGCGTGTTAGATTCCTTGAGGGCCACACTAATCTGGGTTTGATGCCTCTCATGATAAGACCATTTGCACGTTCGACCTGGCCGTTAGTTTGTGGGTGATAGACGGAAGCATAATCGAGCTTGATGCCCATGTTTTTGCACCAGAGTTTTACCTCGTCGGCCATAAAGTTCGTGCCATTCTCAGTGATGATGCTGTGGGGGACGCCGTAACGGTGTACAACCCCGGATATAAAGTCTATCACGGTATGGATTCGGCCGTCTTAACAGGCTTGGCTTCTATCCATTTGGTGAACTTATCCACCATGACCAGTAAGTATTTTTGCTTGTGGGTTCCACCTTTAAGGGGTCCAACCATGTCAAGCCCCCAGACCGCGAAGGGCCAAGTGATGGGGATAGTTTGGAGGGCGGTGGGTGGCATATGGCTTTGGTTTACAAAGATCTGACAACCGACGCATCGTTGGACTAAGTCCTGGGCGTCTGCCCGGGCCGTCGGCCAATAAAAGCCTGTACGGAATGCCTTGCTTACAAGGAACCAAGCTGCAACGTGATGACCGCCGAGTCCAGCATGAATTTCAGCCAGGTGGTTCCGCCCTTCCTCTTCGGAGATGTACCTTTGAAGGACACCAGTAGTGCTTTTCTTATAAAGCTCTCCCTCTTGGACTTTGTAGGCTTTGGATCGCTGCACTATGCAGCGTGCCTCATTTTAGTCCTCGGGGAGTTCCTGCCTAGTAAGGTAGGCGAGGAATGGTTCTGTCCACGGGGCGATGACGGCCATTATTACGTGGGCTGAAGGTGTTATTTCATTGGTAGAACCTCTGATCGTGTTAGAATGTTCGGTGTCGGGCAGTGCGGTTGGGTCCGGGCTGTTATTGTTCGGCTCCCCTTCCCATACTACGCATGGCTTGAACAACCTTTCCAAGAAGATGTTGGGGGGACTACATCGCATTTTGCGCCGATGCGTGCCAGGACATCTGCCGCATGATTATTTTCCCGGGCTATATGGTGAAATTCGAGCCCTTCGAACTGAGCTGACATTTTTAGGACGGCGTTGCGGTAAGCTGCCATTTTTGGATCCTTGGCATCAAAGTCTCCATTTTTTTGGGATATTGTGAGGTTCGAGTCCCCGCGCACCTCTAGGCGTTGAATGCCCATGGATACTGCCATCCGGAGACCATGTAAAAGGGCCTCATATTCGGCTGCATTGTTGGAGTCTGTGTACATAATCTGGAGTACGTATTGAACTGTGTCTCCTGTGGGGGATGTCAAAATGACGCCAGCCCCTAGTCCGGCCAACATCTTGGAGCCGTCGAAATGCATGATCCAATTTGAATATGTGCCGTACTCTTTAGGGAGTTCGGCCTCCGTCCATTCTGCGACGAAGTCGGCCAAAACTTGCGACTTGATGGCTCGCCGTGGCTTATAAGTTATGTCGAACGGGAGGAGCTCAATGGCCCATTTTGCAATCTGGCCCATTGCGTCACGGTTGTTTATAATATCGTTAAGTGGTACTTCTGAGGCTACTGTTATTGAACACTCTTGAAAGTAGTGTCGTAGCTTCCGGGATGCCATGAATACCGCGTACGCAATCTTTTGATAATGCGGGTACCGTGATTTGCACGGAATGAGGACAGTGGACACATAATAGACCGGCATTTGAAGGGGGGATTTGTGTCCGTCCGTTTCTCGTTCAATGACGAGCACTGCGCTTACAGCCTGATGTGTTGCTGCAATGTACAATAGCATTGGTTCGCCAATGTTTGGCGCGGCCAGGACTGGGTTTGTTGCCAATATGGCTTTTATTTCGTCGAGTCCGACCGTGGCTGCATCCGTCCATTCGAAGTGTTCGGTGCGCCGAAGGAGGCGGTAAAGGCGTAGGGCCTTTTCTCCCAAGCGGGAGATAAAGCGGCTTAGAGCCGCCACGCATCCGGTTAACTTTTGTATTTGTTTGAGGTCCTTTGGGATATCCAATTGTGACAGCGCTCGGATCTTGGCTGGATTTGCTTCAATTCCTCTACTGGATACAATGAAGCCCAAGAGCTTTCTGGCTGGGACGCCGAAAACGCATTTTTCCGGGTTGAGCTTGATGTCGTATGTTCGAAGGTTATCGAATGTGAGCCTCAAGTCGCCTACTAGAGATTCAACATGTCTTGTTTTGACGACCACATCATCTACATATGCCTCCACTGTTTTGCCGATCTGGTTTGCCAGACATGTCTGAATCATGCGCTGATATGTTGCGCCGGCGTTTTTGAGCCCGAAGGGCATTGTGTTGAAGCAGAATGGGTCGTATGGTGTGATAAATGCCGTTGCGGCTTGGTCTGACTCTGCCATCTTGATTTGATGGTAGCCGGAATATGCGTCGAGGAAACACAACGAATCGTGTCCTGCGGTAGCATCGATAATTTGATCGATGCGGGGTAGGGGGAAGGGATCCTTTGGGCAAGCCTTGTTAAGGTCTTTAAAATCAACGCACATGCGCCAGGATTTGTCCTTCTTTGGTACCATCACCAGGTTTGCTAGCCAGTCCAGATGTTTTATATCTCTGATGAATCCGGCCTCCAATAGCTTTGCTAGCTCCTCTCCCATGGGTTGTCTCTTAGGTTCGGAAAAACACCGAAGAGCTTGTTTGACAGGTTTGAATCCTTTTAGGATATTTAAGCTGTGCTCGGCCAGCCTGTGTGGGATTCCTGGCATGTCTGACGGGTGCCAGGCGTAAATGTCCCAGTTCTCTCGTAGGAACTCTCGCAGTGCGGCGTCTACATCAGGGTTTAACTGTGCCCCGATGGAAGCTGTTTTATTGGGGTCCCTTGGATGGACCTGGAATTTGACTATTTCGTCCGCCGGTTTAAAGGAGGTGGACTTGGATCTTTTGTCGAGTACCACATCATCCCTATTCACCGTGGAGCACAGCGCAGTCAGTTCTTCGGCCGCTAGGGCTTTGGATAGTGCCTCGAGGGCCAGTGCGGCTGTCTTGTTTTCGGCGCGGAGTGCTATGTCCGGATCACTAGCGAGAGTGATGATCCCGTTAGGCCCGGGCATCTTGAACTTCATGTACCCGTAATGGGGTATTGCTTGGAAGATTGTAAACGCTTCCCGCCCTAGCAGAGCGTGATAACCGCTGCTGAACGGAGCCACATGGAACGTGACCTCTTCGGACCTGTAATTATCCGGCGTGCCGAAAACCACATCTAGTGTGATTTTTCCTGTACAGCGCGCTTCCCGACTGGGGATTATTCCCCTAAAGGTTGTGCTGCTTCGCTCAATGCGGTTCCAGTCTATTTTTATTTTTTGAAGGGTTTCCTCATAAATGAGGTTCAATACGCTGCCGCCGTCCATGAGTACCTTGGTAAGACGAAAGTCGTCCACTATTGGACTAAGGACCAATGCGGCTGGTGCTCGGGCTGTTCGGAATTTAGGTTCATCACTGGCGTTAAAGGTAATAGTCGTGTCACTCCATGGATTTATTGTTGCTATTTGGTAGACTTCAACAAGGCTGCGGAGTGTCCTTTTTCACATATTATTTGATGCGAAAGTCTCGAAGACTGTTAATATCGCATTGGTGTCTCTGGGGTGGCTTTCTGTGGCCTCCGGAATTAGGAGATCTTCGCCAATTTTGGCCACCTGCCGGAGTATCCAACATGCTCTAAGGCTGTGAGTTGGTGTGACGTCCTCTGTACTGTGAATTTTACAGGGTCCATTAAGCCATCCTTCCAGTACGGTTCCATGCCCTGTAGAGGGTTTTTGCTTTTTGGTGTTTGACCTGGGTGTCTGGTGATGATGCACCCTTTTATTTCGGACTGGGTTTGTATTCAGGGCCGGATCATCCCAAAATTTTATTTCGGTTTTCCAGGCGCTTTCCATCGCACAGTACTTTCGTACAATGGACGCTAAGTCAGCGAAGCGTGTAATATCACGGCGACTTATGGCATTGAGGATTCCCCTGTCCGTGCAATTATTGCAGAAGATTGAGATTGCGTCTTCCTCGCAGCAGTCCCTTATCCTGTTCCTAACCAGGAGGAATCTGGCCCAGTAATGATGTACTGTTTCATAGGGCTCTTGCCTGATTTGGGATAGATCGCTTATGTTCGGGTGGGTGGGTGGAATTAAATCCGAAGCCTCACCCAATCTGAGGCTCAGAGGCCGAGGAATTTCCAAACTCGAAAATTTAGATTCCTGGATGTTGTCCAATGAACCCAACCCGTCGCCTGACTCTAAGTTCAGGTCTTGAGTGATATCCTCCCCTCCGCGGGTATCTGTCTTGGAGGGATCGAGAATCAGGACGTAGCTAGTCCTTAAGATAGACGAGGGGTCGCCGCACTGTCCCTCTACCACGGCAACGTGATGGGTGACTTGGGGAGAGTTAATCTCTCTCAGATCGGGTTTAGGCCCAATCTGGTCGTAATCCGTAGCAACTCCCAGGGCGGCGATGCGATCCAAGAGCTCGTTTATGGAGGAGAGCTCCATTGGATCTAACTGCTCGGCGAGTTCCGAGCTGACATGAAGATTGTTTTCGATGGCACGAGAGGTCATCGTCGGCGTAGAAGCCGAACAGGCGGTCATAAGAAAACCACCTAGCCGGAGGGTTTGGCCGACAGCCAAAGCTCCCTTAGCAACGGTGCCGTCTTTAAAGACGGGATGAGGCATCCTTCCTAATGGCGACGACACAGAGGAACTCTCAATGAATGCACCAATGTTGGTGTCAAAACCGGCGGATCTCGGGTAGGGGGTCCCGAACTGTGCATCTAGGCCGGATGGTAACAGGAGGCAAGGGACACGAAGTTTTACCCAGGTTCGGGCCCTCTTGATGGAGGTAAAACCCTACGTCCTGCTTGATTAATATTGATGATATGGGTAGTACAAGAGTAGATCTACCACGAGATCGGAGAGGCTAAACCCTAGAAGCTAGCCTATGGTATGATTGTTGTTCTATATGTTGTCCTACGGACTAAAACCCTCTGGTTTATATAGACACCGAAGAGGGTTAGGGTTACAGAAAGTCGGTTACAATGGTAGGAGATCTACATATCCGTATCGCCAAGCTTGCCTTCCACGCCAAGGAAAGTCCGTTCCGGACACGGGACGGAGTCTTCAATCTTGTATCTTCATAGTCCAGGAGTCCGGTTGAAGGTATAGTCCGGCCATCCGGACACCCCCTAATCCAGGACTCCCTCAGTTCTACTTGGCACAAACACTAATTAAAACATAAAACCACATCTAAACAAAGTCTAGATTAATTATTTATTACTAAACAGGAGCAAAAAGCAAGGAACAAGAATAAAATTGGGTTGCCTCCCAACAAGCGCTATCGTTTAACGCCCCTAGCTAGGCATGATGATTTCAATGATGCTCTCATAAAAGATAAGAATTGTAACATAAAGAGGGCATCATGAAGAATATGACTAGCACATTTAAGTCTAACCCACTTCCTATGCATAGGGATTTTGTGAGCAAACAACTTATGGGAACAAGAATCAACTTGCATAGGAAGGTAAAGCAAGCAAAACTTCAAAATTTTAAGCACATAGAGAGGAAACTTGATATTATTGCAATTCCTACAAGCATATGGTCCTCCCTCATAATAACTTTTAGTAGCATCATGAATGAACTCAACAATATAACCATCACACAAAGCATTCTTTTCACGATCTACAAGCATCGAATTTTTATTACTCTCCTCATAAGCAAAATTCTTCTCATTCGGAATAGTAGGAGTATCATAAGAGACTTGAATACTATAAATTGTGTCCACGTTAAAGGAGTAATGTTCAGAGAAAGGGTACTCATAATCATGACAAGTTTTATAAATATAATCATCACTACTCTTTATAGCATAAGTTTTATCACAATAATCATCATAAGTAGCAACTTTGTTCTCATCATAATCGATTGAAACCTCTTCCGAAATAGTGGATACATCACTAAATAAAGTCATGACCTCTCCAAATCAACTTTCATAAATATTATAAGATTCAACATCCTCCAAAATAGTGGGATCATTACTTCCTAAAGTTGACACTCTTCCAAACCCACTTTCATCAATATAATCATCATAGGCAGAAGGCATGCTATCATCATTATAAATTTGCATATCAAAACTTGGGAGACTAAAAATATCATCTTCACTAAATGTAGCATCCCCAAGCTTGGGACAAACATTAATTGCAGCAAATATATTCTCAAAAACATCATATTCATCAAACATAGCATCCCCAAGCTTCGGCCTTTTCATATCATAAGCATAATCACTCTCATCATTAATAGTATGGATAGCACCAATAGTATAGCAATTATCATATTCTTCCAAGCAAGTGCCAAAAAGATTTTCAAGATCATAAGAAGTATCATTATCTTCCACAATTATATTTTCATGAGGCACAATAGTAATAGGATCAGCATTATTTGGGAGAGATATCTTTTTACCTCTCTTCCTTTTTCTTTTCTTCTTCTTCACCACATCATGTGTGGATTCAATCCTCTTTTTGGAGCTCCTTATTAATGAGATTGGTTGAATAGGAGACTCCTCCTCGTTACCTGATTCATCATAAGAAATAATAGGAGGGTATTGGGAAGTCTCTTCCCTTTCATTAGTGTTCTCTTCATCTTCTATTTGTTTTCTTTTCTTTATGTAATTGGCAATATAAGGATTTTCAATGCAATTCACCGCACAATACATATAAATTTCCTCTAGATCAAATCCAAGAAGTTTATAACGGGAAAATTCTGGAAGATAGTTAGTTATACGTTTCATTTCTTCATAGCCCATAAGCAAACTAAGTTCATTATAATGTGCAAGGGAAATCAAGTCATCACAATTTTTGGACACGATTAGATCATGAAACAATTTGCATTGGATAGCTAAATGACCCCGTTCACTGCAAAGTCCAGAAGTACGGCCAAGAAAATTTAAATTTTTAGCACAATCATCTAGCCTTTCTTGCAACAATTTAGTTTCTAAGTACTTATGCCTCATGCAATATCTGTCTTCCCTATTTGGTGTCTACTTACAAACCCAATGCACTCCACAAAAATTGACACGTTTATAGGAGACATTTTCATCATAACTAGTGCAATCACCATTAGTACTATGTATATTCAAGGGATTCATACTAACAACATTGCAATCATGCTGATCATTCAAATATTTAGTGCCGAACATTCTAATGCATTCTTCTTCTAGCACTTGAGCACAATTTTCCTTTCCATCATACTCACGAAAGATATTAAAAAGATGAAGCGTATGAGGTAGACTCAATTCCATTTTTTTGTAATTTTCTTTTATAGACTAAACTAGTGATAAAACAAGAAACTAAAAGACTCAATTGCAAGATCTAAATATGTACCTTCAAGCACTCACCTCCCCGGCAACGGCGCCAGAAAAGAGCTTGATGTCTACTACATAACCTTCTTCTTGTAGACGTTGTTGGGCCTCCAAGTGCAGAGGTTTGTAGGACAGTAGCAAATTTCCCTCAAGTGGATGACCTAAGGTTTATCAATCCGTAGGAGGCGTAGGATGAAGATGGTCTCTCTCAAGCAACCCTGCAACCAAATAACAAAGAGTCTCTTGTGTCCCCAACACACCCAATACAATGGTAAATTGTATAGGCGCACTCAGCGAAGAGATGGTGTTACAAGTGGTATATGGATGGTAGATAATAGTTTTTGTAATCTGAAAATATAAAAACAGCAAGGTAAGTAATGATAAAAGTGAGCGTAAACGGTATTGCAATGCTAGGAAACAAGGCCTAGGGTTCATACTTTCACTAGTGCAAGTTCTCTCAACAATAATAACATAATTGGATCACATAACTATCCCTCAACATGCAACAAAGAGTCACTCCAAAGTCACTAATAGCAGAGAACAAACGAAGAGATTATGGGGGTACGAAACCACCTCAAAGTTATTCTTTCCAATCAATCCGTTGGGCTATTCCTATAAGTGTCACAAACAGCCCTAGAGTTCGTACTAGAATAACACCTTAAGACACAAATCAACCAAAACCCTAATGTCACCTAGATACTCCAATGTCACCTCAAGTATCCGTGGGTATGATTATACGATATGCATCACACAATCTCAGATTCATCTATTCAACCAACACATAGAACCTCAAAGAGTGCCCCAAAGTTTCTACCGGAGAGTCAAGACGAAAACGTGTGCCAACCCCTATGCATAGGTTCATGAGTGGAACCCACAAGTTGATCACCAAAACATACATCAAGTGGATCAATAGAATACCCCATTGTCACCACGGGTATCCCACACAAGACATACATCAAGTGTTCTCAAATCCTTAAAGACTCAATCCGATAAGATAACTTCAAAGGGAAAACTCAATCCATTACAAGAGAGTAGACAGGGGAGAAACATCATGAGATCCAAATATAATAGCAAAGCTCGCGATACATCAAGATCGTATCATCTCAAGAACACGAGAGAGAGAGAGAGAGAGAGATCAAACACATAGCTACTGGCACATACCCTCAGCCCCGAGGGAGAACTACTCCCTCCTCATCATGGAGAGCACCGGGATGATGAAGATGGCCACTGGCGAGGGATTCCCCCTCCGGCAGGGTGCCGGAACGGGTCTAGATTGGTTTTCGGTGGCTACGGAGGCTTCTGGCAATGGAACTCCTGATCTATTGTGCTCCCCGATCGTTTTAGGGTATATGGAGATATATAGGCGGAAGAAGTACGTCAGGGGGGCCACGAGGGGCCCACGAGGGTGGAGGGCGCGCCCAGAGGGGTGGGCGTGCCCCCCTGCCTCGTGGCTTCCTCGTTGATCCCCTGACGTGCACTCCAAGTCTTCTGGGTTGCTTCCCTTCCAAAAATAAGTTCTGTGAAGTCTCAGGTCAATTGGACTCCGTTTGATTTTCCTTTTCTGTGATACTCTAAAACAAGGAAAAAAACAGAAAATGGCACTGGGCTCTGGGTCAATAGGTTAGTCCCAAAAATAATATAAAAGTGGATAATAAAGCCCAATAATGTCCAAAATAGAAGATAATATAGCTTGGAGCAATCAAAAATTATAGATAAGTTGGAGACGTATCAAGGATCACCGGGTAGGATTATGCTATGCGATGATACTTGGTTAACTTACCATCTACTCTCTTCTTCTGCTGCAAGATGGAGGTTGCCAGAAGCGTAGTCTTTGATAGGACTAGCTACCCCCCTCTTATTTTGGCATTCTGCAGTTTAGTCCACATATGCTACTCCTTTTCCATTTGATACCAATGCATGCATATGTAGTGTAGCTCCTTACTTGCGAGTACTTTGGATGAGTACTCATGGTTGATTTGCTCCCCCTTTTCCCCCTTTCTATACCCTATTGTTGCGACCAGACGATGGAGTCCAGGAGCTAGACGCCACCGTCGACGATGACTCCTACCACACTGGAGGTGCCTACTACTACGTGCAGGCCGCTGACGACGACCAGGAGTAGTTTAGGAGGATCCCAGGCAGGAGGCCCACACCTCTTTCGATATGTATCCCCGTTTGTGCTAGCCTTCTTAAGGCCAACTTGTTTAACTTATGTCTGTACCCAGATATTGTTGCTTCCGCTGACTCGTCCATGATCGAGCTCTTGTATTCGAGCCCTCGAGTCTCTGGCTTGTAATATGATGCTTTTATGACTTATTTTATTTGTAGAGTTGTGTTGTGATATCTTCCCGTGAGTCCCTGATCTTGATCGTACACGTTTGCGTGTATGATTAGTGTATGATTGAATCGGGGGAGTCACAAGTTGGTATCAGAGCCGACTGCCTATAGGAATCCCCCTTCCACACTCCTTGGCCGAAGTTGAGTCTAGACATTGCAAAACTTTTTACTAACATGGTTGTGTGTCTTGCGGGCCCACGTCGCCATTTGGGTGGTATTAGGATCTTTTACTCCTCGTCTATACTCTGGGACTCTGATCTCTCTTCTATTCAGGTTAAATGATTTTACTAATTCTGACTCTAGGTTCTCGTAACTACTTCTTTTGAAGAGCCCCTTATCATAGATGATCGCCTACTGCACCAGAAGATTTTGAAGATACTCTTCGATCATTCCTGAGACCCTTGTGCCCTCTGCCTTTTCAATTCCCTATTACCGACATATCCATATGGATAACGACATACACTTGTTGTTCATAAAATTACTCTGAGTTTCTCCTGTTATTACAAGATGCATCGAATTGCTCTCCGACTCTTAAGAATCCCTTGTACCACTGCATTGTAGTTCCTTGCCGCAGAAATACCCATACTGATAATTCCTCGCACTTATTGAGTATCCACTCATTCCTAGTTGTTCTTGTGTTCCCCAAAAGACTTCGAAATACTAGTTGATCTTTCGAAAATCCTCAACAACCTGTTGTTCTGGGAATGCTTGCGTACTTGCATTCCGGTTAATTCCATTGGTCTAGCAATTTACTTTTAAAACCTTTGTGATTGTCATTCCGATCCTTTTGATTCAACATGTGTGTGAATGCACACAATCATCTAATGTTCCCTGGAATTTATCCTTCCGATTCAGACGTCATTCCGGACATGAGCTGGATCTCGACCAATCAAATTGTCATCGATTGTACCCCTAAGGCTATTCAGCTTATCCATCCCTAATCAGAGCATTGCTTCTGATCCCTTGTCTTGGAATTCATAATTTCTTTGCATTTGAGCTTTGAGTTATTCAGTTATTTCTATAATCCGATGCACTTGCATTCCTTCTTCCTTTGATAGAGTACCGATACTCACATCAGCTCCGCTGTAGACCACCAGACCTCTTGTTGGATTATTATCCGACAGTGTCCTTCATATTCAGATAACCTTGCGAGTCTTTCCACGGATATATAAAGCCTTTGGTAAATTATATCCTCTGCTTTCTCAACCATGCTCTGTTTTCGATCTGGTGGTATTTACTATTGAAGCTTGTGGTATATGTTTCCATGATACCCTGATGGGTTGAACCTATGCCTTCCTTAATATGTGTGAACTCAAAAGTTTTCATGAGTCATACTCTTCTGGTACTTTGCTAGATAAAATTTCAACACTACAACTTCTTCGAAGGTGAGAGGTGAATGGAAGGCTATACATTGAAGAAGTGGGAGTCGACCTTGAACTTTGTGTTCATGCCCATGGACATGATGTAGATCCTACCATAGAAGCTTCTTGTAATAATAACTATTTTGTTGATATAATATCATCTGGTATCTGTGAATTGATCCTATGCAATCGTGGTTCCGACCATATTTTCTCTTTGATCCCATTTCTCGGACAAGTTAAAGCACTTGTCTTTTGCAAGTCAATACACCAGTCCAACCTCTACCTTGATCTATCGTCGAGTATTACCCTATGGT